>NW_007252191.1:93115-100258 GCF_000164805.1 Carlito syrichta | reverse complement strand
GGCAATCCACTCACCTCAGCCCCTCAAAGGCGTGGGATTACAGGCTGAGCCACCGAGCCCAGCTAGTAAGCCCACTTTTGAGGCCTCTGCTTCATGACCTAATCATCTCCCCAAGTCCCCGCTTCCTTATCCCATCACCTAGGGGTTAGGATTTCAACATATACATGTTAGGAGGACACAAATATTCAGCACTTGTTCAATTTCCTACTCATATAAAAGCTGATAAACATAGGACTCATAGAGTTAGAATAAAATGAATGAAGCTTGTAAACTGCCTGGCACCTATTGGGATCTAAATGAATGTAAATCAGCATTATTAGTAGTAGAAAAAAACTGAAGTGGTAGAAGCTTAAAATTACAATTGATGCAGTTAAATCTGGAGCTAAAATGGTGGTTGGAAGAGTATGAATGAATCAGGAATATAAAGACTAAAATAGGCAGAGGTGTGCTCCAAATAGTGAAATGGCAATATTTCTCTCTCGCTGGTTTTACTCATCTAGGCCAGGAAGACGTTTCATGTAGTTTTGAGACAAGCTATGGGTTCCAAAGAAAAAATGAGTCTGCTCTCTTATGAAACAGCCCATGAGACTTATTCTTCCATGTGGTAATCTCTCTTTTTCTTAAAAAGTGCTCCCTCTAAGTTCCCTTGAAAATCCCACTCCTTCAAATTTCACAGAACTCCCATAGAATAAATCTGCTTATGTTTATGTTCACAAAGTGCTCATTTGTATATAGATTCTGGAATTCCATATGTGCTTCCAATGGAATTCAGCGTATGATATGTTCAGTTGTGCCTATTCGGCACTTACATTTAGTTTAAGACGGATGCTCCATCTTGATTTTAAAATGTTTAATTCCCCAGCACCTATCACAATTTTTCTTCACTTGGATGGCTTTCTCACAATTGGAAGAAGAAATTACCTCAACAAGCCTCCAAATAGAGTCCCTCCTGGAGGACCTGGCTGGGGAGTTTTATGTCACTCTCATCACGGCACATTGTCAACATGACGTACCCTGTTTGCAAAACGTTTGCCCAGACAGCTCAGGAAAGTCAGGAATGTGGGGCTGGATAGGCTTTTACAAAGAGGAGATTTTGATGTCTTGTTCATATTGTACAGAAAAAGAAGGAGGCTGTTGAAAGTGGCAAACGACAAATTGAGAACACTTTAAAGCAGGGCAATGACATACTCGGTGAAGCCCACCGTCTTGCGGATGAAATCAACTCAGTCATTGATGTGAGTATTTGGTAGAACCTAAAGGTAGAAGAGAGATGATAATGGCATGGGCCCTAATAAATGGGAACTAATGAGAAATCGCAACAAGATCTACAAATACTAATGTTTTGCTTTCTTGCGAAGGCAAAATTATTTTTGCTTATTCTATTGTGACCACAACCTATCAGTGACAATTAGAGCTTCACTTTATTCTTCCAATAGACACGAATGTTTGTGTGAGGGTACCCACACAAATCTGTTTGTGTGTTTTTCCCACAGTGATAAAGGACATTTCTTGTTCCTATAGCAGCACTTTTAATTTGCTTCAATATTTATATAACGTTAGTTAAGAGAGTCAATCTACAAACAAACTTTCAACATACTGCCTAATGCATTACTCAGAGTTTTATATGGTAATAGAAATACCAGTGGTCTAAAAATCCGAATGACTAGCATTTATGCATTTATACCTATAAAGTTGCATTTTTTCAGAGATAGGCCCTTCTTGGTAGATGTTGGCCTCACACATTTCCCAATCTCTTTCATTAAATAATGGCCTTTATTCTCTATTTTCATTTTGCTATGGTAGTAAATGTCAAGTTTTGCTAAAAAATTAAACATTTTTGATACATGTCTCACGGAGAAATTAGTAAACTAGAGAAGTCTTAGAGTCACTTGGTTCAAATACCCTATCTTCTCTACATCATAGTATGTTGAAGACATTCAGACTAAATTGCCACCTATGTCTGAAGAGCTTAAAGACAAAATAGATGACCTTTCCCAAGAAATAAAGGACAGGAAGCTTGCTGAGAAGGTGTCCCAGGCTGAGAGCCATGCGGCTCAGTTGAATGACTCCTCTGCTGTCCTCGATGGGTACGTCCTTTATTGTTGGAAATGTCTGTTTATGTTGACACTTGCCTAGAGGTTTTGACTAGCAGAAATGGTAGAGTATCCCTTTCCAATTTTGATTTCTATAATTATGAACATATGAGTTACATGGCCTTTTGGTGGAAGGTCCTAATTAGGAGGGTCTGGGCAAAGCTCTGCTGGAACAGCATCAAAAGTCTGAGTTAAAAGTAGATTCAAACGCAACTTGGTAGGAAGTGAACATAGCCCTAGGCTATACTTAGAAAAAATTATTTTCTGTTCTTTATTAGAAAGCACAGTGGTTGCCTTATTAGCATTTTAAATAATATATATAAATACATTCTGCTTCAAATTTCAGTTTTATATTTCTAATGGAATCAAAGCAATTTATTGTTAAAAGGGTGGCTTTTGAAATGTGGTCCCGTACATAGCCTTTAAGTCTTTTTTTCCCCCATTTTAAATTCCAGGGAAACACTACATACTTCCCTGTGAGATATGGCGAGCTCTAACTGGGATTATTACACAGGTCAGAGGAGGAAGGTGCAAGAGGGAAGGGTATATTTGACTCATAAACAGCCTTCTAGGTATAATTAATATGTTTCCCCTAGAGGGTTGAGATTGTCATAATAAAGATGCTGTTAGCCTCAAGAATAATTTTCCCAAATAAATCTACACCACATGCAAGGCTATGTTTCCATGCATAATATTTATTGTCACAAAGAAAAATATTAATATTTGAAGACTCTTGGCATTATATGCACAGTTCATTTTATAACCAGCTTTTGCCACTTTATAGTGAATAATGGAGAATAGAACAATAATCCAAAAGTCAGAAGACCCAGGCCCCAAATCTTTAATTGGGGACATGTTTTCATGTGACCTAAAGCAAGCCATTTAACTTTTTGAGTCAGTAATCCTACTCAGGGAAGTGCACCTATCCCAGAGAAATTTTGTGAAATTAATTCCGGTAATGTAGACCAAGTACTCTGAATCCCTTAGCATGCTTCACAAATAATATTAAGGATTGTCTCTCTGCACACACTTGCCTGGTACCCATGGTTGCAGAGGCTTTTGGAAGATGCTATGGGTATTTAAGCTATATTGGTAGTATTTCAAAACTAAATTATTTAGGAATACGAGTTTAAGTTAAAAACTACAACACAACACAGTAAGTAGATCCCTCACTATGATTTGGAATTACTGTAATTATATTGGCCATGATCATTTGGAAGCTGTATTTATTGTAATTAGGGTATTCTTCACTTGAGTACCATTGAGTGCTTTAACGTTCTTATTTCATTTTATTTTTTTTTGGCTCATTCCCAGAATCCTTGATGAGGCTAAAAACATCTCCTTCAATGCCACTGCAGCCTTCAAAGCTTACAGCAATATTAAAGACTATATCGACGAGGCTGAGAAAGTTGCCAAAGAAGCCAAAGGTCTCGCACATGAAGCTACACAACAGGTAAGAAACAAACAACAAATGTGCTGAGAGTGGAGGTCAGCCTTTTTGAATACCTAAACTCAGTTTTTCAAATTTAAGTGCGCTCTGGAAAATCCTAGCAAATTAGCATGTCTGTTTTGAATTATTTTTGAAGCCCTCTTTTAAATTTTACCAATTCTCAAGATGCTGTCATTTTAACAGAACTCTTTAATCAGTCACTCACTACTTAACACTGTCAGGGTCTTAAAATTATCACAGAGGCCAAGCAGTTTTGTGCCACCAACCATAAAAACAGGCAGACAGAATACTCTGGACAAGGATATTTATCACCATTATTTCAAATGTCATCAGTTAAAAAAAAAAAAAACTCTGAAAATTAACACCATTGCTTATAGTAACAAACAAGCTGGCTACATATGAAGTTTGGCTACAAAATGTACTTTTTATAAAGCACATCAGATCATATACTTCTAAACTATTTGTACCATTTTTATGAATTGGAAAACTCTTAACTTTTGGCTGCAATCATTGTTCAGAATTTATTTGAAACCAGTATTTTAGAGTTCTGGGATTCCAAGTTAAATCATATTATTTAAATATCTCCGATAGTGAAAATTTTTATTATTTATATGTAGGGTAACAACATATAAGTAAATAAGTTGTTTGATAACCCTTAGTAGTACTATTTTAAGTTAAAAAAATTCTCATAGGAAGCACACTGTGAGTTAAAATGCTCAGAAATATCATTTACTCCTTTTGCTTCATACAAAATCTCTTAAATACAGAATTTTTTTGAAGGGGGTAAAATCTGAGTAGATAGTTAACTGTGAATAAAATATACATAAATTATAGTGTTAAAGAAGCAGATCAACATTTTGTTTTGGTATTGGGCAAAAGTGCTTCCTTGGATTTCAGGGATATTAAAGACATTTACCACAACACTAGGAGATTTATTTTGTGGTCATATTGAAAACATATTCTATGAGCAATTACTACTATTTTTGGTTTCTCTGGATTGATCTCTACTAATGCCACGTGTTCTGCTTATTTCTACTAATGACACGTGTTCTGCTTATTTAAAATAGTGGAGTGATCATTGAAGAAACTTTTCTACATTCAGCTGTTCTTTCAAAATTAACCTATTTTTCAAATCTAAAATAATTTTTTTAACCCTCTAGCAATTGTCTTATAGATAATTTTCTTTTTTAAAGAACCTCATCTTCAAGTTCACCACTTTCATTTACCCTATTTTATTTGGTATCCATTTTTAGCACCTAGCATGATGTCTGATAAGTGAATGAATGAATTTAACTTTTTTTTTTTTTTTTTTTTGAGTTGGAGTCCCACTCTGTCGCCCAGACTGGAGTGCAGTGGCCACTCCTGGCCACCGCAGCCTCGACCTGCTGGGCTCCGGCGATCCTTCCGCCTCAGCCTTCCAAGTAGCCAGAACTACAGGCGTGCGCTACCACGCCCGGCTGATTTTTTGATTTATTGTAGAGATGAGGTCTCGCTGCCCAGGCGGGTCTCAAACCCGCGGGCTCAGGCAATCCACTCACCTCAGCCTCCCAAAGGCGCGGGATTACAGGCTGAGCCACCGAGCTTGGCTGAATTTAACATATTTTACGCATATTTACAATCTGTTTTACCAAGAAGTATCTTGCTATTGTCATTGCTTCATCCTTGTAAATTTCTTCTAACATTTTATATTAAAGATTTATTTAATTTCACCCAAATCTATTACTGTCACTTTGCACTTAGGAAATAGTTATGTTTATGCCAGGGTAAAATCATTAAGCTGAACAATTACCTAGATTTAGCTAATATCCCATAAGTCTAAGATCTGGTATTATTGCTAGAGCTATAGATAAACACAGAAGGATGGTATGAAGTATATTACTTATCTGTTAAAGAATTAAAATAATAATAGAGAAGAGTCCTCTATTCATTCGAGTCTAGCCCTACAAAGAAAAAAGAATGTTTGAAATAAATTAAAAAGAAAAAAACAAAGTAGGTGTTTGCAGGGGAAAAGAAAAAGGCCTACTAGACAAGCAACAAAATAACCAACTACCACTATGAAGAAAATAGAGGTGAGATAACTTGAGAAGGAAAAAAAAAGCATTGAAAAATATCATAGGAAAAGATATAAATGAGTGGTAGAAGTTACTTCTAAGCATAATTAAAACAGCATTTTAAAAGTACCTTCAATTTTTAAAAAATTTACTTGTCTACCTATTTATAAGCACATAAAATCAGAAATCAAATTGAAAGAAAAATATCAGTGAGAAGAAAATTTATCCTTTATAAGCAGAAGAAAGTCACATACAATTTAAGTTTAAGTTTGTATTCTTATGTAAAGAGTAACAGTTACTTGTCTTGCATAAATAGTTTCTTTATCAGGATGAAATATTATTTTAAGCCAGGCTGGATGGCTCAGCCTGTAATCCCATGCCTTTGGGAGGCTGAGGTGAGTGGATTGCCTGAGCCCCGGGGTTCGAGACCCACCTGGGCAGCGAGACCTCATCTCTACAATAAATCAAAAAATCAGCCGGGTATGGTAGTGCATGCCTGTAATTCCGGCTACACGGAAGGCTGAGGCGGAAGGATCGCCCGAGCCCAGCAGGTCGAGGCTGCGGTGGCTGGGAGCGGCCACTGTACTCCAGTCTGGGCGACAGAGTGAGACTCCAACTCAAAAAAAAAAAAGAAAGAAATATTATTTTAAGAACTTAGACATTATGAAAAACACTTTTTTCTATTAATGTTGGTCAAGTTGCGTAAGGAAAGTACCACAAAACATTTTTTTTCTACATACAATCTCCAAGACAAACATCTTATGTAGAACCTCCCTTTGGTGAATACAAGGAAAAGGAGAAAGAAAACATGTCACTTTTTAGAAAATGGAGTCCAGAGATCCAGTATTTTTTTTCTAACCTAAATTGCTTTGCGCCTGTAAATTTCTCAAACATCAGAGAATTAAATCTTTTTTAAAAATTCAGATCATAGGAGAACTTGAAACAAACATTATCCTCAAGATCAGATTTACAGGTTGACAAACAAATGAATTTCACATGCTGTTGGTTCTTTGGAATAACCTCCAAAGGCAATAGCACATTCTTGACGATCCTGGGATACGAGGCCCTCCTCTGCCCATTTCCACAGATCCTAGATGTTCTCCACTTCAGTCTGGTATATCCAGACAAACAAAAGAAGGCTAATGTGGAATGAATTCCATAGGTCAGGTCCTTAAAGATAGTGACGAATCATCATACCACAATCATCACTCACTCTCCACCTCTTCAAAAATGTCGTCTTCCTCCTTTCTCTAAGACAATAAAATGTGCTGGCTTGGTTTATATACTTTGATGTAGACAATTTAGGCAGACCTCAACTTCTCCAGGGATCTTGCATTTGAAATAATGAATCACATTTTCACTTCCCCTGGCAGCTGAAGATCTCTCTTCTCTCCTGTCTTACTTCTTCACCGTGCAGTCACTGTCATTATCTAACTTCTCTCCCTCTTTCTCTCTCTCTCTGTCCTTTCTCCTTTCTCTCCTTACCTCTCTCTTTCTGTCCTCATCCCCCTCTTTCTCTTTTCTCATCCCTTTCCCTCTCTCTCTCTCC
>NW_007252191.1:52605-93095 GCF_000164805.1 Carlito syrichta | reverse complement strand
ACACACACACACACACACACACACACACACACACACACACACACACACACACATTCACCCGCAGTGTTCCTTTATATCATCTAGTACCGTATCTCATTTGTCAATTTGTATCAATGTTTAACTAAATCTTCAGCAGAAATACATTTTAGAAATTGAGAAAGATTTATTATGGGTTTATTAGTCAGAGTTTTCCAGAAAAACAGAACTAGTAGGAGATGATGATGATAGAAAAATGATAGATAGATAGATAGATAGATAGATAGATAGATAGATACATAGATAGATACATAGATAGATAGTCAGACAAGATTTATTATTAGGAATTTTCTCATATGATAATGGAGCCTGAGAAGTCTCATAGTCTGCCAGCTAGAGATCCAGAGAAGCTACTGAAGTTGTTCAGTTCAAGTTCAAAGGTCTGAGAACCAGGGAAGCCAATGGTGTCAATCCCAGTCCAAGGGGAAGAGAAGAGAAGAGAAGAGAAGAGAAGAGAAGAGAAGAGAAGTCCCAGTTAAATTAGTAAGGCAGAAAAAAATGGGGGGCTAATTCTTCCTTTTGCCACATTTTGTTGTATTCAGACCCTCAGTGGAGAATCTGCATCGGGGAGAGCAATGTACTTTCCTGTCACCCAGAAACACCTGCACAGGCACACCCATACATAATATTTAATCGGAGCACCCGTGGCCAGTCAAGTTGACACACAAAATTCACCATCACACTAGCCTTCAACGCCAGTACACAATGTAATCTTCCTCTTTACTCTCCAAATTCAAGTTCTCTCCCTTGCTACCTTTATCCATGTTTCTTGGGAGTCTTTATTCTAAAAATCTCTGACAGTGTCTTTTCCAGGCATTTCTAGGACAAATATTAAATACAGAAGAAAGTGAGGGAAGTTTGAAAGTGATATAGCTCCTCATAGAAGCAATAATAATAAAGAAGAGTGCTGTATAAGCCAGATGGAAGCTTTAAAGAAACTGAAGAAAGTGGGGGGTGGGGAAAAACCTAGAAAAAAAGTTATTACACAGGAGAAGAATATACCTATAAATTATGTTTAGAGCACATATATCCTAATAAATGCATGAACCACTCTTATAAGTAACTTCCCAGTATTTATTTGCTAATATGAGTAGAGTGAAAATTCCATAGAATCTTCAAAAGGAACTTTTTCTTTCTTTAGGGTCGTGTCTAAGGAATAATTAAATCTTTGAAAATTTACTGTTATGCGGCAGATCAGTGAGGGGGAAAGAACCTGACAGGAAGCACTGAACTACTATATAATATATTAAAAATACACTTCATTTACTATAAAATACACTCATTCACCACACTGCTATAAAATACGCTTCAAAAGGAATGTCAACAAAATCAAGGAGCATGGAGATTAAAGAGACAAAAACTGAACAAAAAGTAAATGTGTAAAAATCCAGTAAGCATTGTGAAAACCATAATGATAAAAATGATCAAATGTGTAGAATTAAAAACAAAGTAGAACTAAAATACAAGAGAATAATAAAATGAAAATGGGGCAAGCAGTCAGTTAAAAGTTTTGTGATCCTTGAATTTTGCAAAGGAGAATAAGGAAGACTGGTTACCTTTTATCTTTAAGTACATGCATTGGACATTGAGGAAAATTATAGAAGAATAAAAATAACAGTATTGAAGCTCTCCAGATAAACAGAACCAATAAACCAACAGAATATATATATATATTCTGAAAGTCTGAAATTCACAGGGAAAGCCAGCAGGCTAGAAACCCAGGGAAGAATTCATGCTGAAGTCTTGAGTCTGAAAGCAGTCTGAAGGCAGAATTTTTTCTTCAGGAGAACTCCGTCTTTTCTCTTAAGACCTTCAACTACTGGATGAGATTCATCCACAAATTTACTCCCAGTCATCTGATTTAAATGTTAATCACATTGAAAAAATGCCTTCAAAACTGGGTCCACTAGCTGAGTGAACACATAATCATCACAAATCACTATACATTTCAAATAAGCAAAGAGGGGGGGAAATGTATGAAAGGGAGGTGATTTTCAATCAATTCAATAAAAGGCAAAAAAATAGCAAAAAAGAAACAAAAAATCATGATAAATATAAAATATGATAGAATTAAATCCAAATAACAGCAGTCAGGGTAATTACCATTAGCTGACTCAAGAAATAACTCCTGAGATCTCAGAGGCCGAACACAATTCAAGTTTATATCTCATATCACAATCCACTATGAGTCTGGCCACCCTTTTCCATCTTGTAGTTACATATAACCATGTAGCCCCCAAGATTGGCCCAGTAGGGAAAGCGCTAGAAGGAAGAGACATGCTGGCTCTTACCATGTTGGCTCATGTGGCCTGGACCACATCTGATCTGAATACTTTGACCAGGAGTAGCCACGTGCCCCAACTTAACCGTAAGGGAGGCTAGGAAAAATAGGAGCACATCGAATATTTGATGAGCACTGTCTCTGTTCAAGTTGTCTTCATAATAAATGCAAATAGATCAAAATTGCCAGTTAGGAAACAATGATTTTCACAATGGATTATAAATATTTAACCAGGGCAGTCATCTATAAATGACTTATATAAAATATCGCTAAACCATAAAGGTACAGAAAGATTGAAAATGACAGATGAGAAAATATATGCCAGGGAAACTCTAACCAGAAGAAAGCTGGCATACTACTATTAATAACAATTAACATAGGCTTCAGTTTGTTTTTAAAGAGTTATTTGGCACAAAAAGAGAGTCATCATAATAGAATAAAAGGAACAAGTTTGCAGGAAGATTCAAAATTATGAACCTGCAAGGCCATAACAAGAAGCCTAAAAATAAAGACAAATACATATCAGAATAGGAAAATCAACATATCTAGACTAATAATGAGAGATTTTACCATCTCTCTTAAAAATTGATAGTCAAGCAAAGAGAAATTAGGAAGAAGACTTTAAAAGTGCCAAAAGCAAGATGATTTAATGGCCTTAAATCGTCCTCTATTAATTAAATAATTAATTCTACATACCCCATTAAAGTACTCATGAAACTTAAAAAAAAAAAAAGAGTGTGAACTAGATTACAAAGATCAGCAAATCTTAATAATTCAATAGCACTTAGGCTACATTATTTGATTATAATGCAACAAAATTAGAAACTGATGCAAAACAATGTCCCAAAGACAGTTTTAAAATTAAAAACACACCACACACTTCAGAGTAGTAACTCATAAGGTCAAAAAAAATACAACTTAAATTGACAAAATATTTAATGACAGAATAAAATTAAAACCTCACATCAAAATTTATTGTTTGCAAATGAAGTGGCACCAACAGGAAAATATAAAATTTTGAAGAACTGATAAATAATTATCTAAGGTTTCTGGTCAAGAAGCTTTTTTTTTCAAGTACAAAGAAATAGAAATAAGTGCAGAAATTAATGACGAAAAAGAAACATTAGACAGGGTTAAAAAAACAGGAAGCTGATTCTTAGAATAAACAAGTAAATAAACAGAGAAAACAAGAACAATTAAGCAAACAAAGAGGGATGATACATAGGAACAGGATTAGAAATGAAAAGGGAACATAATTATAGACACAGTATAGATTAAAAGGTAAATGTGACTATGCCAGAGGACATAAGCAACTTTAGTCAATGAATTTGAATACTTAGGTGAAATGAGCAATAGGTCTAGACCAAAATTTACTAAAAAAAGTAGTAAACCTGATTAAAATTATAATCCTTAAATAAATCGAATCAGTAGTTAACACAACAAAATAACAATGTCTACCACACTTCAAGGACTCACACTATGCAAAAAGTTCCAAAGAGTAGAGAAAGAAGGAAAATTTCCCCAGTTTATTTTATGAGGCCAGTATAATCTTAGTGGAAAAACTCTATAGAGGACAGCATTAAAAAAAAAAATTGTAGTCCAATCATTTCAATAGAGATGAAAACCGTAAGCGAAATGTTATCAAACCGAATCCAAATATACAAATTTTAACATCTGGACAAATACAGCAGAAAGTTAGTATTTGTCAGCCATGGCTGCTGAGAATTCAAGTGTCTGTGTCAGTTTCTGGTCTTATCTGTATGCTTAAATTATTTCCTAGTTATTTTTTTTTTAATTAAGTGAAAAATAAGAGGAGGTAGAAAATCCGTCCTGTAAGAAGGTCTATCAACAAACAAACAAAGTGGATCTAAAACGGTCTGGAAATGAAACAACAGCCTTCATCCTTTACACCAGCAAGAAACCCAGGTTTCTTTCTTTTTTTAATTCATGATGCATGCATATTTTAATTTCTTGTAAATTGAAAAGCCAGGCTGATCATTTTAAGCAACAATCCCCTGACCTAACATTTCTCACTTGTAAGTGCATGTTCCCAGGGGCAATCGTTCTGAATCTTTCAAATACTTCTTCTCGTCTTTCAAATAGTTCTGTGTCTCTTAGTAACATAATTACCATGCCATCGTGTACTTCATTATCGTGGAGCGTTATCTATTGAATTACTGCTGGGATGAAGGAGATATAATTCACTTAGGGCACGTCACATCACATTTTCCTTCCTTCCACTTCCCGGTATCATGTTTAGATCCTTCACTGTTTTTTGTTTTGTTTTGTTTTGTTTTTCCGTTTTTCTTGGTTTGTTCATTTGTTATTGAGTTGGAGCCTCACTCTGTCACCCAGGCTGGAGCGCAGTGACACGCTCATAGCCACCACAGCCTCGACCTGCTGGGGCCAGGTGGTCTTTCCGAAGACCTCAACCTTCCAAGTAGCCGGAACTACAGGTGTGCACTACCACACCCAGCTATTTTTTTTTTTTTTTTATTGTAGAGACAAGATCTTGCCAAGTTGCCCAGCCTGTTTTAACCTAAGTAAATATACATAGAGCTTTCTTTTCTGTTCCATAAATTATGGCCTCCATGCTCTATAAGCTGAAGTGATCTGAGCCCTCACCCTTTTCAGTTTCCTTTCTTCCTCTCTCTCTCAAATTCTACCCCTTAACCTCCGTATTGTAACTTCAATTACACATTTTATTTATAACCATAATTGCTCCACAGAAGAATGCGGAGTCTTTGATGTTGAGCCATTCGATTCCTTAAATATGACTCCCTCTGATTTCTACCCCAGGGGAGGCAACTGATGCTTGGTTGCCAGTTGCTCGCTTCCATAAAGTGACTTGCTGTGAATTATCCATTTTTATTCTCACAACTATCTCTCATTACCTACCCCGCCTGTTGCTTCTGAGTCCTGGTCTTTTCCAAATCCTGGCATAGACCTCACAGGGCAAGGTGTGGGTACCGTAACGGCAAAAGACTGAGAAGCAATACCTATCTAAAGACCCACGGTGGTGTGGTTAGGCAAGGGTGTTCATCTTGCCCTCCTCTAAATTTATGCACTTTCTTTGATCCGTTTCTCTTTACTCCATCATCATTTTATTCTCCACAGGTCTCTCCTGCACCATCACTCCACTTATCTAGTCTCCCGGTACTATTTTCTGAAAACTGTCCTTTGCTCAGAATTCAAGTTTTAAATTAGTTAATCTTTATTTCGGAGGAGCCTTCAGTTTTCTGACCGTATGTTTTACTTCCTCCGTGGGAAAGGTATGCTGAGGTGTCTCCACTAACCCATGCAGTCTTTGGGAGAGTGAGAAAAAGGTGACCCCACAGGGTTAGATATATCAGGGCACCCAGCAGGGTGAGCGTACCCTGGCCGGTTCCATTGCCCAGTCCTTTGGGTCCCAAACGACCGCACGACCCCAGCACCCAGGGTCTTGTGTACTGATTTAGGAAGTTCTGAGACCCTCTTCTTTCTCTTCTCTTGGCATGATCAGCTTCCATGGCCCATGGCCTCTGTTTTCACTGCTTGGTGACTGTGGTGTTTTGTTTTTGCTTCTACTACCTTTTCCCTCCCAAAAATGTCTTTAGAATTAAATTGTAAGCTACCATAGACCACCCTTCACACCCATCCAGTGAGCAGGAACATAGCTACAAATGGTTTTAGTGCTTCACTATTTCACACACATTAGTCCATGATTTTCATATGGAATACACCTGGTATACAGTAGATGATCATTCCATGTAGATTGTCTTACCTTTCTTCAAGCATGGATGCTAGAAATCATGAACAGCTATGATAATACAGATTTTCAGAATTGATACTTTATATCATTTATATTACCATGAGAGCTAGGGAACTTGAACAGAGTGAACAACTCAAAGAAAAAAATAAAATTACTTTTCCTGTTTAGTTTGACATCTTGTTTGAATATCTGTGTGAATGTACAGGTCATATAAGAGTCTTTAAAATTGATCAGAAGTAGGTTCAAGCGGTATTCTGGAATATTTTAATCAAATTGGGGATAGAAACTAGCAGATCAGAATGTGCCAGTTAGAAGATCTATCTCTAAATTGAGTGCATATTTCTATGTAATAAGCCATGTTACTTAAACTCATACCTTTTCAAGAAACATTGTGCCGTTTGATCTTCCATAGTCTCCAGAGTTTAGAACCTAATTTTTTTAATGTACTTATTTTTAATTAACAAATTTAAAAATGTATATTCTAGCATGTACAACACGATTTTTTGAAATAAGTGTACATTATGGAGTGATTAAATAGAGCTAATGAACACGTGTTACCTCATATGCTGATTGTTTATGTAGAGAATAATTAAAATCTACTCTCAGCAATTTTCAAGAAAACAGTGCATTGTTCCAAATAGAGTTACCATGTTGTACACAGCTCTCTTGAACTTATTCCTCCTATCTAATTAAAATTTTGTGTCATTTGCCCAATATCTCCCCAATTCCACCACTTAGTTTCTTGTAACCACTATTCTACTCTTTTTCTATGAGTTCAACTTTTAGGTTCCTACGAGTGAGATCATGTGAAATATTTCTTTCTGTTCCTGGCTTATTTCACTTAATCTAATGTCTCCCTTATCTGTTCATTTGTTGATGGACACTTAGGTTGATCTCATATTTTAGCTGGAGTGCATAATTCCGCAGCTAACATGGGAGTGCGGACATCTCTTCAACCTACTGGTTTCTCTTCCTTCGAATATATTCTCAGTAATGGGATTGCTGGATCGCACGTAGTTTTATTTTTAATCTTTTTAAGAATCTTCATACTGTGTTCCAGAATGGCTGTGCTAATTTACCTCCTCACCAACAGTGTGCAAGTGTTCCCTTTGCTCCACATCCTCATCAAAATTTATTTTCATCTTCTTGATAACAGTCATTCTAACAGGTGTGAGATGATAACTCATTGTGGATTTTATTCGCATTTCCCTGATAATTAGTGATGTTGAACACTTTTCATACACCTGTTGGCCAGTCAGTAGTATGCCTTGCTTTGAGAAATGTCTGTTCAAGTCTTTGCCCATCTTAAATCAAGGTATTGGCCTTTTTTGCATTTTTTTTTCTGAGTTTTTATTTGTTTTGTTTTGTTTTTTTGGCGTATTTTGGATATTAAACCCTTATCAAATGTTTGATTTGCAAACATTTTCTCCTCTTCCTAAGTTTTCTCTTCACTGTATTGATTGATTCCTTTGCTATACAGAAGCTTTTTAGTTTGGTGTTACCCCATTTGTCTATTTTTACTTTTGGGGTCATATCCAAAAATTATTGCCCAGACTCTGTTTTCCCCTGTATTTCTTCTAGTGATTCTACAGTTTTTAGATCTAACCTTTAAGTCTTTAATCTATTTTGAGTTGATTTTTGTACATGGTATAAACTAAATTGTAAGGGTCTATTTTCATCCTTCTGTATGTATTTATCCAACTTACCTAACACCATTTATCGAGTTAACTTTCCTTTCCCCATTGTGTGTTCTTAGTATTTTTGTTGAAATTCAGTTGACCATAAATGTGTGAATTTGTTTCTGAGTTCTCTGTTCTGTTCCACTGGTTCATGTGTCTGTTTTTTTCCCAGTGCTATGAATTTTTGAGTACTGTAGATTTATAGTATATTTTGAAGTTAAGATTGCTTTGGCTATTCATGGGTTTTTGTGTTCTCATATAAATTTTAGAATTTCTTTCAATCACTGTAAAAATGTCATTGGAATTTTGATAGAGATTACATTGAATCTGTAGATTATTTTAGGTAGTGTACATATTTTAACAATACTAATTCCTCCAATTCTTAACTATAAGATAGCTTTAATTTATTTGCATTTCCTTCCATTTATTTCATCAGCGTTTTACCATTTTTACTGTATAGGTTTCTTCCCCTTCTGGTTGAATTTATTCTAATTTCTTTAAGCTATTGTAAATGAGATTGTTTTCTTGATTTCTTTTTGGATAGTTTGTTGTTACTGTATAGAAACGCTACTGTTGACTTTGTATCCTGCAACTTTAGAATTTAATCTTTCATGTGATTTAGTACCCTATCTCCAATTACGTAAGATAATTTCTTACCCTTTCTTGATGCAGTTATAGTGCTTATAATTGGTGCCTATGAACTACATATTGATACAAGGTATTAACCATGCCCACATTTTCAATTTTCCTCTTAACTTTTAAAATCTTTTTTTTTAACCACATGCCCAATGTATTTAATGTATTTCATGGAAAAAAAATATTTTGAAACGCACAGGATATAAAAAACAAAGAGAGAAACATCTTACCAAAATCTCTGGGATGCCCTGAAAGCTGTAGTAAGAGGGGAATTTATATCCCTACAAACACACATGAAGAAAATGGAAGGAACAGAAATTCACAACCTAACAAGCCACCTAAAGAAGCTGGAAAAGCAAGACCACAAAAACCCTAATTTCAGCAGAAGAATCCAGATCACCAAAATAAAAGCCCAAATCCAGGACATAGAAGACAAAAAGATAATACAAAAAATCAATGAAACAAAAAGCTGGTTCTTCGAAAGGGTAAACAAGATTGATGGTCCCCTAGCTAGACTGACCAAGAAAAAACGAGAAAAAAACCAAATAAGCATAATCAGAAACACAAAAGATGAAGTCACATCTGACCCTGAAGAAATACAAAAGATCATTAGAGACTACTACGTACACTTGTATGGAAACAAACTTGAAAAACCATAAGGAAATGGAGGACTTTCTGACATCACACAACCTACCTAGGTTGGAACAATAAGAAATTGAGATCCTAAATAGACCAATAACAATCAAGGAAATCAACTACGTAATAAGAAAACTTCCTACAAAAAAAGCCCTGGTCCAGATGACTTTCCAGCAGAATTCTACAAGACATTCAAGGAGGAGCTGATACCAATCCTACTGAAGGTATTCCAGGCAATTGAAAAAGATGGAACGCTCCCCAAATCATTTTACGAGCCAACATCACATTGATACCCAAGCCAGGTAAAGATCTAACAAAGAAAGAGAACTACAGGCCAATATCTTTGATGAACATAGATGCTAAAATTCTCAACAAACTCCTAGCAAACCGGATTCAGCAATACATCTCAAAAATCATCCACCATGACTAAGTAGGCTTCATTCCTGGCATGCAAGGCTGGTTCAACATTCGTAACATCATAAATGTAATTAAATACATCAACAGATGTCAAAACAAAAACCACATGATCATATCACTAGATGCAGAAAAAGTTTTTGATAAAATCCAGCACCGCTTCTTGATAAAAACCCTTGAACATCTAGGCATACAGAGAACATACCTCAAAATAGTAAAAGCCATCTACGAGAAACCCACAGTCAGCATACTCCTAAATGGACAAAAATTGGAACCAATTTCCATGAAAACTGGAACTAGACAAGGATGCCCACTCTCACCCCTCCTGTTCAACATAGTATTGGAAATCCTGGCTAAAACAATCAGAGAAGAGGAGGCAATCAGAGGTATTCAAATAGGAAAAGAGGAAGTCAAGTTATCTCTCTATGCAGATGATATGATGATGTACCTTGAAAACCCAAGAGAATCTGTCAAAGGCCTCCTTACATGGATAAAGGCCTTTGGCAAAGTCTCAGGATACAAAATAAATGTACAAAAGACAATCGCATTTCTCTACACCAATAATAAACAAACAGAAACCCAAATAAAAAACACAATTCCATTCACAATAGCCACAAAAAAAATGAAATACCTTGGCATCTTCCTAACCAGAGACGTGAAAGACCTTTATAATGAAAATTACAAAACACTGCTCAAAGAAATCAAAGCTGACACGAACAAGTGGAAAAATATCCCATGCTCATGGATCGGAAGAATCAACATTGTGAAGATGTCCATCTTACCTAAGGCAATCTACAAATTCAATGCAATACCCATTAAATTACCAACAACATTCTTCTCAGACCTAGAAAAAACAACACAGGAATTCATATGGAAACACAAACGTCCAAGAATAGCCAGAACAATCCTCAGTAAAAAAAACAAAGCAGGTGGTATCACAATACCAGATTTCAAACTTTACTATAAAGCTACAATCATCAAAACAGCTTGGGTATTGGTACAGGAACAGGTATATAGATCAATGGAACAGAATTGAGATTCCAGAAGCAAAACCGTCAATTCCTCAACCAACTCATCTTCGACAAAAGCCCCCACCACCTACCAGTCAGGGAGAAGAGAACCTATTCAGTAAATGGTGCTGGGAAAACTGGTTGACCACATGCAGAAGATTGAAACAGGACCCTTATCTATCCCCATGCACAAAGGTTAACTCCAAATGGATCAGAGACCTAAACGTAAAACCTCAAACCATAAGAACCGTAGAAAAGGAAGGAAATACTCTCATGGAAATCAGAACTGGCATCCAATTCCTGTACAAAACCCGAAACCCACAGGACTTAAGAGAGAAGATAGACAAATGGGACCTTATTAAACTGACAAGCTTCTGCAAAGCCAAAGAAACCATCAAGAGAGCAGGGAGACAGCCTACAGACTGGGAAAAAGTCTTTGCCAACTCTAGGTCTGACAAAGGCTTAACATCCTGGATCTACAAGGAACTGAAACGTACTGAAAAGAAGAAAACAAACAACTCCATTATAAAATGGGCAAAAGATATGAACAGACACTTCACAAATGAAGACATTCGAGAAGCCAACAAACACATGAAGAAATGCTCAACCTCACTAATCATCAGGGAGATGCAAATCAAAACCACACTGAGATACCACCTAACTCCAGTCAGAATGGCAATTATCAACAACTCAAAAAATAACAGCTGCTGGAGAGGGTGTGGTGAAAAGGGAACACTTCTACACTGTTGGTGGGAGTGTAAACTAGTGCAACCTCTGTGGAAAGCAGTGTGGCAATTCCTAAAAGCTCTAAAAATTGACCTTCCATATGACCCTGCAATCCCCCTACTGGGAATATACCCTGAAGAACACAAATCACTCTATAAAAAAGATACCTGCACACGTATGTTTATCGCAGTGTTGTTCACAATAGCAAGAACCTGGAAACAACCATGCTGCCCATCAAAAGAGGACTGGATTAAAAAAATGTGGTACATATAGACGATGGAATACTACGCAGCCATAAAAAAGAACAAAATCATGAATTTCGCAGCAACCTGGATGGAACTAGAGTCTATAATACTGAGTGACCTCACACAGAAACAAAGATCAGAATATCACATGTTCTCACTCATATAATGGACCTTGAACATCCAATGTAATACTATAAGAAAATGACTGACGGTACTGGGAAACTATGGGGGGCAGGGGGAGGGGATTAACAGTAGCAAATATCTGTCTGGGGCTGGGAAAACACCTCTTATCAACAGGGTGTCTGAATGAAACGTAATTGTACACCTAACCCTTAACTGTACCCCACAAAACTATAATAAAAATACTGATTAATTATTAAAAAAAAAAAAACAAAGAGAATTCTTGTGTGCCCTTTGACCAGCAATAATCATTTATATTTTTATTACTTGTTTTGCTAATAAAAAAATAATGCTTTTCTAACCTCTATTGATATGATTTTTATCACTTTTTTCTTTTCTTTCTTGTTATGAATTCCCTATTATTACTACTTCTAATAATTTGTTCTTCTTTTATTTGTTTTTGAGTGCTATATTAGCAAAAATGTTGGCACCATGGCTATTAGTCCATTAGTAAATCATATCATAAAACTCTGTGATTCTTGCAGAAGGTTTGTGTCATATACACAGGAACACTTTGGAATGATGCTATAAGGCAGTATAAGTTTGGTCTAATTTTCTTCAATGCAGCAATGCTTTCGGTGCCATTCCACCTGCTCTGTAGAATTTCTACCCATAGGTGGGATTGTCAAGAGGTGAGATTGCCATGTTGTGTTTGATTCTGGACATTAACTGCAAGTAGCTACCCAATTTTCTCAGCATCGTTTTTTGAAATGTATCCTTTCTCAGTTTATGTTTTTGCCTGTTTTGTCAAAGATCAGTTGGTTTTAGGCATTCGGGCTTATTTCTGGATTGTCTATTCTGTTCTATTGGTCGATGTATCTGCTCTTGTACCAGTACAAGGCTGGTAACTACAGCCTTGTATAATTTGAAGTCAGGTAATGTGATGCCTTTGAGCTTTGTTCTTTTCACTCTGGATTGCTTTAGCTAGTTTGGCTCTTTTTTAGTTCCTTATGAATTTTAGGACTTTAAATACAAAATTGTAAAAGTTTTAAATATATCTTTAAAAATGTATATAGTACTAGATGTCACCATTTCCACTGAGAATTTATTTTATTCTAAAGGATTGTTATCCCTGATTTTTATCAAAAGTCTAATGTACTAGAATATGAATTTCTTCCAATACATGCTTGATATAAACACATTGCAGCTAATCATCAGCTCTTTTATATATATATATATATATATATATCTGCACATTTTAAATTGTTTATTTTATTGAAACAATTTTAAATTCAAAATCATCTAAGTTACATATTATCTTGACACATTAACCCCTGTGAAAATATACAAGACTTATTTTCTAAAATAAATAACTTCATAAAGAGAAAGCAGTGGAACAGGTCATAAACCCTGCTGATGAATTTTCAATCACTGCTTTCTTAAATAAAAAATAAACATGCTGCATCTTCTCTTAGAGCCAACTCTTGCAAACAATTCAGAAAATTTATTTCTAATAAAGAAGTGATTTGAGCAGCATTTAGAAAATAATGTAAGTATAATATAGAAAGCAATATAAACAATAACTTTTAAACTTACTTGTTTAGAAATTGAGTCGCCGGATACAGGTTAGCCAGCCTGATAAACTCTAACTGACCTTCAGTTCTCGCGTCACCTCTCATTCCCTTAACGCCGCCTCCTCTGACAGCCAGGCAGGTGTTTCTGTGCTCCGTTATGGAAACGGTTGTCTTTTTTGTAAGTGAATATTTTCTGTCTTTGCCCTTCACTGGACTCCAATCCAGTTGCATTAAGGAAGACAAAGCCTTTCCATTTTTAATATGTGATGCTTAAGACAACTAAAAAGTTTTGTAGGGTAAATAAATCAATTTATTCATCTGTTAATCAATGTCATTATGCTTTGACAAGAGTAATTATGAATATTTAGTAAATAGTAGGAAGAAGAAAACTGCTATGTATTAAAATGCAATTAAATGCCAAGCCATCCATTAAATCTTCATAGACTTTATAATTTCATTTTTCCTACCATAGTGACATCTTAAATTATCTCACATTTTCATAAATAGTTATTAACTAATAAAAACATAAAGCAACTTCCATGTTACAATAGATTCAGTGTCGTACAATTAAAATTTTTATATAATTTAGTTATACATATGTTTGCATATATATACACATACACACAAAGAGTACTAAGAACTTATTTATAAAAATATCTCTAAAAAGCAATAAGCAAAATATCTTGCAACTCTAAGAATCTCATTTATATCTTATATATGCTGTTGACACATCTCAGAAACTCCTATGTGAGGTTTATGAATATGTATAAAGTATAATTAGCTTGGAAAATGCTGCTTCATCACCTGTCCTGATATTGTTGATGTGCTTCAATAACTTACTAAGCAGTGCTGGAAAGGGGTCTTTCCAAATTGCAGTGAGTTGAAACAGTTCATTTCATCCATAACGTGTTAGTGTTTTCCATTCCCTTATCATATGAAAAGCCTGTCTTTTAAACCTGGATTGTTGGCAGATGGCTTGTAGCTGACAGTTGTATGCCATCAGCTCTTTACTTTAATATTTTAGAGAGCTTCTGAAACATCAAGGCCAAGCATACTCCTCCACATCACTTGAATTTAAACCTCTCAATTCTGCAGCCCTTGCCTGAGGTTACTACTCTCTTTTCTCTGGCTTATACTGTTATAATGGCCAACTGATGACAACTTTTCTCCCATACAGCTGCTCAATTCATTTTCCTGGACTACAGCTCAGACCACACTGTCTTACTCAGAAACTTTCAGTGGCTCCAAACTGCTCATTGTCTAGTTTCCTCAGTCTAAAATTCAAACCTTCCAGAAATGGACTCTGACCTACCTAATAGTCTTACTTCTCCACAATGCCTTCAGCAAGCCTTACAGTTCTAGGGAACGGAAATACTTCCTTTCTCATCTGCATACCAAAACTCTCTGCCTCCTTGACTTTCCTTACAGTTTCTACTGTATCATCAGCTCTTCCCCATATGCCACATATCTCCTTATATCTGAGCAAGAAGTGATTGACTGAGGATCCAGGAAAAGATCACTGGTTTCCAAAATAAGGGAAGAAAAGATGTCTGGAAGTCAAAAGCAAGCAATATTCAGAAATACAAGAAGAGAAGGCCCAAATTTTACCTGTACGACAACCACTTTGTATTCCTAATCCTGAATTGTACCCCACATCTTTAAAATTAAAAAAAAATTTTTTTTAAATAGCAACAGGAAGGTCTATCAGTAAATAATAGTCTTCAGTCAGGGCTCAATTGTGGATGAAGGTGCAAGGGCCCAGTGAAAAATCAATAAGTTGATAACTATCCAGCCAGACTAATGAGAAAAAAATCAGAAAGGTCTTCAACTACCAATATTAGGAATAAAAGTGGTGAGGTCACTACAACTTCTGTAGATTGTAAAGGACATTAAGAGAATATTATGAACAACTTTATGGCAATAATGCAACAGTTCAGATGAAATGGACGAACTCTTTGAAAATAACAATCTACCAAAATCACTCACAAATAAGCAACCCGAATAATTCTATATTCATTAGATAATTTAAATTATAGTTACAAACCTTCATGAACACATACACACACACAGACACATACACACAAAAAATCCAGTCCCAGATTACTTTACTTGTGAATTTCTCCCAACATTTAATGAAGAAGTAATACATTTTTCCAGAAAAAGAAAGAGGAGAAAATACATCTCACCTCATTTTATGAGGCCAGTATTACTCTGATAACAATACCAGACAAGGGGTATTACTAGAAAAGAAAATTATAGATCAATATCCCTCATGAACATAGATGCAAAAATTCTTCACAAAGCCATATCAAATCAAATCCAACCATTTTATTAAAAGATTATACATTATCACTAACTGAGATTAATCCCAGGAATGTAGGTTTGTTTAATGTTTGAAAATGATTAATGCGTTTACCATATTAACAAACTAAAGCAGCAACCATTTAATCACCTCAGCTGATGCAGAAAAATAATTTGACAAAATAAGGCATCTATTTCTTTTTTAAAAAATTCTAAGCATACTAGAGTAGAAGGGAACTTCACCACCTGATAACTATAAAACCCTATTTTTTAAAAATTACAGCTAAGCGCATAGTTAGTAAAAGACTGAATGCTGACTTCTTAAGATCAAAAACAAGACAAGGATGTTTGTTTTCATCACTTTCATTAAGCATTCTGCTGGAGATGCTAGCCAGTGCAATAGGCAAGAAAAAAAATGACAATCCAGATTAGAAAATAAGTACCATTGTCTTTATTCACAGATGCCATGGAAGTCTAAGCATAAAATTTAATGGTACCTATCCAAAAAGTTACTATGGTCCAGGCATGGTGGTTCACACCTGTAAACCCAATACTTTGAGAGGCAGAGAATTATCTGAGCCCAGGGATTCGAGACCAGCCTGGGCAACTTGGCAAGACCTTGCCTCTACAATAAATAAAAAAAATTAGCCAACTGTGGTGGCACATACCTGTAGTTCCAGCTACTGGGAGGGGTGAGGTGGAAGGATTGCCTGAGTCTAGCAGTTCAAGGCTGTGGAAGCTGTGAGTATGCCACTGCACTCTGGCATGGGTGACAGAGTGAGACTCCAACTCAAAAAAAAGTTACTAGGATTAATAAATCACTTTATCGGTATCATAGGATATGATATCAATAGTGAAAATTATTAATTTTATACATTAGCAAAGATAAATTGGAAGTTGAAGTTAAAAGAATAAAATTTACAATAGCATCAAAAATATTAAAGGCCTATGGACTGAATATAACTAAGAGAAATTAAAGAAGACCTAAATAAATCAAGAGATATATTATGATCATGGATCAGAAGATTCAATATTCTTATAATGATCATTTTAACATATTGATCTATAAGTCAATAAAATCTCAGAAAAAATTCTTTTTTCTAAGTATTGACAAGTATATTTTAGAAATCATATGGAATTGAAAAGAAGAAAAACGTAAGAAAAGTTACACTACCTGACTTTAATACTTACCATAAAGCTATAGTAATCAGATAGTATGATGTTGGTATCAATGTTAATAAACAGATCATTAGTTTAGATTATAGAACCCAGATGTAGAACCAGACATATATGGTCAAATGCTCTCTGACAAAAGTACAAAAGTCTTTCGACATCTATTTAACGAAGATTTCATTTTTTTGGTAATTGAATATCCCTGTGCAAAAAAAAAATAAACTTCAGTCTGTATCTTGCACCATATTCCCAATTAACTCAAAATAGATCATAGACCTAAAATATGAAACATGTACAAAATATATAAGAAATCCTTGTGACTTTGAGTAAAACAAAGATTCTTAGCCAAAAGCATGGTCCTCAAAGGAAAAATGTAATAAATTAAACTTTATTAAATTGAGAACTTCTACCTTTCAAAAAACACTTTTAAGAAAAATGAAAAGACAACCATAAATTAACAGAATATATTTCCAAATTATATAGCTGATGAAGGACTTGTATCCAGATTATGCATAAATATCTTTCAAAACTCTAATAAGAGCAATGATCCAATAAAAATTGAGCAAAAGATTTAAATAGCTATTTCACCAAAAAAGATGGAAAATAATCCTTGAAAAATGCTCGACATTATTAGTCATCAGGAAAATGCAAATAATTAAAACCAAAATGATGACTTAATGCAATGTCTAAAATGTTTAAAGACCAACTATATCAAATATTAGCAAAGATGTGGACAAATGGAGCTCTTGTACTGCTGGTGGGAATTTAAATAGTACAAACTTTGAAAGAAAGATTGACTGTTTCTTATAAACTTAAACATACACTTACCGTATGATACAGCAACTCTACTTCTCGGTATTGATCTCAAGAGAAATTATGGAATATGTTCATGCCAAAATTTGTACATAAGTGTGTACATATTTATATGATGAAATACTACCTACCAGTTTAAAAAGAGGGCTCAAAAATGTATACACATACAACATGAATAAATGTCAAAATTATGCTGCATGTAAGAAGCTAGAAGGAAAAAGTGTACATACTGCATAATTCCATTTATATAAAGTTCTATAAAATGCAAATCTGTAATAATAGAAAGTAGACTAATGCATGTCTTGAGAGGGAGGGAAGAAAAGGAGAGACAGAAAGGAAGTTACAAAGTAATGATGGACTTGTTCTCTACCTTGATTGTGGTGATGGTCTCACGGGTATACATATATCAACACTTATTCAATTACAAATTTTAAGCATGTTCAGTTTATTTATGCCAGTTATACCTCAACATAGCTGCTGAAAATTATTTAAAAGTGGAAACAATTCATATCACTCATCCTTGGTTATAGTCCGTCCACAATTTCCACAACTCAGACTTCAACCTCTTTCAGTGTTGCTTGGCCTGTCTTCCTCTTTTCTCTCCCACCTGTTCCTTTTATTTCCTGATGAACAGCAGGTCAACCCTCTCCCCTTCCTTTGCACAACCAAGGTTAGCTTTAAAATTATGATTTTTAAATGCTTGCTATATTATAGTCTTCTAAAAAGGCATTGACATCCCAAGGCTATGGGCAAAGGTGTTTTCTTTTTTCTTTCATTCATTTCTTTCTTATTTTCTAGTTTCATCTAGTCTTATAAATGACTCATAGCATCTTGATCATTCAGGATCAGCATTATCAACCTTGTTATCTTACTTCAATAATGTTGGCATTTACTGAGACCAACTTCATCCTTATGCATTTTACTTCTCTCCAAATTAACTTAGACTACTGAGCATTAAAAATTCTTCTCTCTACTTTCTAGCATTTTCTCTTCTCTTTCCTCATTGTCAGACAGATTGTCAGCTGTCATTTCTGCTGTTTTCATGTGTCTATTTAGAGAATCCTCACGCCTTCCTTCACTGTAATTTCCTATCTCTAATCTGTTTTGATTCAGAAAACTTATAACCAAGGGAGAAAGAACAGTTTATAAATTTGAAACAAATATAGAATCTGAGTGGGTAACCTGAAGCTTCCTTTTTGAGTGAAGTGCATTGCATTTGTACCATTAATTTTGACACACTTTTTTTCCAAGATAAATGACACTTACGTGATGGTATTGTATCTAATTCCCAAGAGAGACTGTAGTACTAAAAATTTCTGTGTTCTCAATGGCAGACATCATCAGTTTTCCATAGGAAGGTAGTCTTTTGCAAGAACTGTGCACAATGCCCCCTTTTATTTAGATAGATATTTATTTAGATAGATAGATATTCACATCCTTTTGTGAATATCATAGTGTTGTATGATCAATCTGTTCTATGAGCAATAGATTACTTAGAATCTTAGAATGCTGTTGCTGTAATAACACATTAAAATAATTTGGTCACATCAGTACCAACTTCTGTAATATTTCCTAGCTTAATGTTCAAACAATGCGACTGATGAAAATAATGTAACCAAGACACTGCAGATATCTCTAAAGAACGTTAGATTTATTATTTCAACAGCAAGTCTTTAGCATTCTCCAGCCTTTCTTGCACTCTGCAGTACTTTTCCAATTTAAAATGTGCACATAAGAGCCTATTTGATTTATCTTTTGGTGTACATGAATTATGTAATGATTTCTTGGGAGCAAACACTGTTAAAATGGGTAACAAGACATTCAAGTTAAACATTCCTTTTACCATATCATTTTATTATCTTCGTGTCACCTTTTTTGAAAAAATCTAAGCCTAAACAAATATATCTTTTCTTGGAGATAGTCATGACTCAGAGATTGTCATTTAGAAGACTGTGTTTTGCCATACTACTTTGAGATACATTTGGAAAAGATCAATGCTCCTTCTCTTTTCAACACTTAGGGGAATACAGGAAGTGCCCCTCATTTACTGCACAACTAGAGTGAAAAGTGCTTAGAGATCAAATCAGGAGATGTTTTTAGCTCTTAATTTGTTTGACTTCTGCAGCAATTGGTGATACTGACCAGTTATGTCCATGCAGCTCAGCCAACCATCATGTGCTGGGTGAATCCTGTGTCTCTTAATTTCCATAATGTCTTACTCCCCTAATTTCTCCTTTTTCTCTCTGGAATCTCAGTCATCTTGCAAGAATCACTTTCTCTACCCACCCCTTACACACCCCTAGGCTTCTGTTCCAGGCCTTCTTATCATCCCTCAGTAAACACTCTTCACTTTAATTACCAAATATGTGCTAATAATTTACAATTCTCAATCTGCATCCCAGAATTATTTCCTGAAAGTAATCTCTGTGTACCAACTTCCTTTCTTCCAATACTTCATTATTTTCTGGCTTTAGGTATGTGACACTTGTTTCTTTGTCCACAGGCAACAGGTCCTCGGGGTTTATTAAGGGAAGATGCTAAAGGTTCTCTTCAGAAGAGCTTCGGGATTCTTAATGAAGCCAAGAAGTTAGCTAATGATTTGAAAGGTTAGTGTGAGCATTGTTTTTATTATGTTCTGGTTAATTGGGCTGTGATTGGTAAGATATTTATCATACTATTGGAGAGTATGCTAAATCATGATTCATGCTTCAGCATGATTTTTATGATCATTCTATAACTGGATTTAATGCACGTACTCTTTCTCACCAGTTTTACAAAATTTTGTCTTCATATCTCATTTTGATTGGATAATATTTCATAATTTTTAGATCCAATTTCTATAGCATCACTTCACCTATATCTAAAGTAGGACAGTTTTTAAAAGTACCAAACTCCACTTTCTTTTTAAAAATACCAAAACCCACTTTCAGAAGTGAAAGTTACAATGGAATTAATTAGGTAGATATGGTATAAATGTCTTGGTGAAAGTTGCAATTTGTTAGTGAGTGTCATTTCCTGAAACGTTTCCAAATAATTTAAATACTTTTTAAAAACTTATTTCTAATTCAAGGATCAAAGTATATGAAATATCTACCCCAATATATTTTGAGTTTCATGTTAAGAATATATTAGTAAATATGGCTGCTTTCTATACATGTTGTTATATTTCTGACTGTATCCATCTCCCCAATCTTAACTAAGTATTCATGGTCCCTCCAAAACATGCAACTACTTTGAGACTCTATGTTTTCCAAGTGTTATTTCTTTTCCCTAGAATGCCTTATCCCGCATCTCCCTTCCTACATAACTACCTTCTCCCAGACCTAGATTTAACTCAAATGTCATCTTTTCCAGGAAACTTACTACCTCATCTGACTCACGTGCTCCCCTCTCTGGATATACCTTTGTCATAAACTTGCCAAACCCTTACAATCATGGAATATTTACTATTCCATCTTTTTTACTTTTATATATTTTTAATTTTTATTGATACAGAATGAATGTATATCTTTTCAAGATTCCATTTTCTTGAGAAAGAAATCCTTGAGATACAGGGCCTTTTAAACTTTGTATTTCTAGTATGTATCCTAGTGACCAGCTCAAATTAGGAAATAATTCTTCTTCTAAATAAATGATGTTGGTTTTTAGTTACCTTACTTATCTGAGAGGTTTAACATCATTTCTATTTGGCATACTTTAGTCTCCGATAGAGGATGATATGGAATCGCAAGTTCTCTCTCCATTATAAATGGCACTTTGATAATTCAGTGCTTTGGACTGGGAATTACAGGTGAAATAAAACCCCATACCGATATATTCTGTGTAGGAGGTAGTTTTTATTACAGTCTGAAGAGTGACTATAGAGCGCCGAAACCCACTTTTCTACTGGTCAAATGGACTTGGTCCCATTACCTTGTGGTCGCCCCCTCCTGTTTAGTTCTCTTGCCCAGGGATGCGACTCCCATAAGGTGGCTGAGGTGAGTGGTGCCAGTGAAAAGGCGGAGCCTGTCTATGAGATTTTAGTACTCTATTTGTCATGTACCTTGATTATTGTACTCATTTTGATTTTTAAAAACATTGCATTGGTCAGGCTCGGTGGCTCAGCCTGTCATCCCAGCACTTTGGGAAGCCGAGGCGAGTGGATGGCCTGAGCCCACGGGTTCGAGACCAACCCAGGCAACTTGGCGAGACTTCGTCTCTACAATAAATCAAAAATGAGCCGGGCGTGGTAGCACATGACTGTAGTTCCGGCTCCTTGGAAGGCTAAGGCAGAACGATCGCCCGAGCCCAGCATGTCGAGTCTGCAGTGGCCATGAACGTGTCACTGCACTCCAGTCTGGGCGACAGAGTGAAACTCCAACTCAAAATATACATATATATATTTCATTAAGTATATATTATAAATATATATATATATTTATATATATATGTATAGCATTAAAATATTTGAATCCTGACTACAGAGTTTTGGGTTCTCCTGTAAATTTCCTTTCTTTTTTTTAAAATATTTTTTTAATTATAAAGATGTGGGGTACAATTCAGGGCTAGGTATACAAACGTTGATTATGAGGTGTGCCCCTCCCTCCCCAGCAGTTTCCCTCAACTGCCAATCCCACCCTCCCTCCCCTGACTGTTTCCCACTATTGCCAGTCCCTTTCTTATAGTATTATAATTGTTCAAGATCCGTTTCTGAGTGAGAGAACATATGGTACTCTGTTCTTTGTTTCTGTGATAGATCACTGAGTATGATCGTCTCTAAATCCATCCAAATTGCTGCGAAGTCCATATGTTTGTCCTTCTTTATCCCGTAAATTTTACACCCTGGCTGAGTGCCTTCTTTACCTTATCCAACTCCCTGCCCTGCCCTGCCCTTGTCTCTGTTTTACCGGTGTTAGAAAATGAAGATAGAACTCCATTTTTCGGCACTTTTTTCTTCCAAGAGCAAAAGAAATAAGGACAGACATGGTAGAAGGGGTTAAGAGACAGAAATGTTCATTAGTTTAAATGTCTTTTTTTGTAGTTCAGGTAGTACATTATTTAAAGTAATGAAAACCCACAACCTACTCAAGTAATAATTCCTGCAGAAAACCAAGCCAAGGCTATGACGGAGATGGGAATGTTTTCTTGCTACATTATGACATTCCCCTGATTTGTGGCCAATTACACAGGTTATAAAATGGCTGTTAATCAGGGAAATGCCATATATTACCACCAGGAACTGCTGAAATAGACCCTACAGAGCAAAACTCTTGACAGCAGCTATTAAAATAGAGATTTAGTCATTTCTCTCTCTATGGTGCCTGGAGTTAGAAGGAATAAAAATGGTGGGGCCAGCATACCCTCCATATTTCTCATTTGTTGCTCGGTTCAATTCCGTACAGTTCAGTTAGTTTGTGAGCTTTAGTCATGAATGACTTAGTACTGCTCCCTGCCATTTTTATGCTGTCCTTGCCTTGAGGGAGTCTGAACTTGCCAGGAGCAATTTGTTTTGCTTTTTAATTTTTGAATATACATCTGTTAAAAGTACATTTGCCCTTGTACGCGTTTGAGAGTTGAAGCCAGCCTACGGTGCACTGATTGAATGTCTGTGGAGATAAAAACCGTTTTGCTGATGGATATGAGTCGCGGTGCAAATTGATGACTGAAGAGTTAGAAGATGAATTAATATTTCCAGGTGAATTAATGCTGCATTACAGATGGACAAGAAATGTTTTCAGTGATTAACCAGTTGAGCTTCTCATGGAATGTGTACAGAGCAAGGAAGAAGTAGAGGACGATATCGTAAAAGTCTGAGAATAATACAGTTTTCAAACTGTATACCTCATCTTATATAAACTCACTTTCTATTTTATTTCCTTCTTAATTTACCCCTAATTTTTGTCTTTGCCCAAGATAAGAGAAATTGCTTGATTATTTAGGATAAAATGAAAAACATTTCTATAAAATAGATAACACTTGCACAAAATATAAAGATCTATTCTCAAGCCCAAGAATAATGAATCAGTGTGTTGCTTGACATATGGTTCTATCCAACACGTAGAATGGTACCAGACATTATTTCAGTCATTAATTTTTGTTAAACCAATGGACACTTTCCTTCTATACTAAGGTCCTCCAAACACTCAGTCATTCTGCCCAGGTAAGTATGTCAGGAAGGTTCTGGGATTATGGATGTGATATACTTGCAATTACTAACCTGTTGAGATTTTGTGTTGTAATTTTATATTAGAAAAAGAGGTGCAGGTGACAACACAAAGGGCTCCTGCTCCAGCACCAGGGGGAGTGAGGACCAGTTAGAAGCCCAAACTTCACCTGTATGCAGCCTATTTATGAAGTTAATCCTCACTTGTATCATGCAACTATATAACAAAAAATAAATTTAAAAAAAAACAAAGAAAAAAGAAAAAATAGGAATACAACAGTGCTATGAAAGCAAAATATAATACAGGAGTTAAATTTTGACTGAGGTGTTCTTTTATTATTAAATATATATGCTGCTTTTGAATTCAAATACTACCGTTTGCCTGAACCAGCCTTTCCATGGGCTGGCATGTGAAAGACAAACAAAATCTGTTTCATTGACAAATAACAATTTTAGGCAAAACAGATAAAATTAAGCCTGGGTCCCCTGGCCTACTATAGTCTGGAAAACAAAGCAGTTTTTTCCTGTTGATATCGCAGGTCCCTCATACAGAGTTTTGGTTCCTCCTTTGGAGCGTGAACAGTGAAAATCAAAAAATAAAACCAGAGTGGACTCGGATTAGGAAGAAAAATAAAAAGTAATGAACATGGAGGGACAGGAGCTATTGGAAAGATCTTCCGATGGAAGAGAGAGATGCCCCTTGTCCCATCCGACCTTACCATGAGAGCAAGAGCAAACTTACAGGACATTCCTCTGTGTCATCTTAGCAGGAGACAAAGACATGTACAATTAACAAAGGGGGTTACAGCTAAAAACTCATCTGTGGGCTTTAAGTCAAGTAAGCTTGTCTAGACTGGCAATAAACATAAATGCCTTCAAGAGCCTGACAGATATAGCATAAGGGACGGTGAGGCCTGTGTTAAACCAAAGTATGTGTCTTATTAAAAGACAACCAAAGTCAGTATTGTTTGCTGGTCAAAAGCAAACACACCTGTAGGTCCACAGTCAGTAAACGCGGGTGTTGATGTCTGGTCATTCTAGTTTTTCATCCCATTGGCTGCAAGGGAATTCTCCTCAATCCCAATATCCTAAATCTCTGAAGAACCTGCCACTAGACAAATGCTCCTTTCCTCGTTTCCAAAGACAAACTCGGCCCCCTTGTGGGAGGCAGAAGACATGCAAGCACTGTTCCCATTGAGAACAAGATCTTCTTTGGTACTTGCAGATCAGAACAGGGTTTCTCGATGGCCTGCCTCTCTGTGAAACACCGTGATCTATGCATGGTCTCAGTAGCGTATACGTTTTTGCAGAATAGGTAACCAGATACAGAACACATTTCAAACTTGTGATGGCTGTCAAGGAAAGGGAAGCACAGTAATAGCAATCATGAAAGAAGGCTAGACGTATAAAAGCTTAAAGAAATGATACTATCCCTGATCATTGTCACTAAGATCAATGATTGCCTACAAAATGCAAAGAATGGAAGGGATTTTCAAAAAAGGTAGAATGACTGAATGTAGGAACCTCATCAGATGGAAGCCTGGGAGAGAAATGCCATTGTAGACCTGACCTATCTCTCTTCCTCGCTCAGGTGCCTTTCTTCCATTGTAGGTCTCAGGGTCCTGCACTAGGTATTTGGGTCGACTTATGGGACAGGGTCTTTAGAAATTTAAACATTAAGAAGACAAAGGACTATACAAGTGACCAAAAAGTATTGAAAAAGTGACTCAAGGGTAATTGTACCTCTTATATCCTCAAAATATCCAAGGATGGAAATATAATGTAATAAAATTAAAATATAATGTATTAGGTCATCAAATACCATATAGCAATAAAGTTAGCCACCTTTCATATGTAAAACTAAATCATTTAGGTGAAAGAAACACCAACAATTTGAGTAAACTGCTATTCAGTTATTTTTTATTTTGCATCTATCATAAAGGTGATAAAAATTGTACACGAGATTATAATATAGTCACCCAGAATGGGAAAAGAGACCAATACATTATTTTGCTCACCTCTTTCCATTTTTGTTTTTGTTTTGCAAAATGCTTTCTTCTGTTTCACAACTTTGTTATTTTCAACATCTCTATCTATATCACCTTCCACATTGAATCTGTCTCTAAATCCTGCCAAATCTTTTTTGCATTTGATTTTTCAGATCTATCCTTTTTGTTTCTGCAGTCACTACTACTGCCACATAACTGATCTTCTATCCTATCATAGGTTTGTATGGCAGCAGATTCTGAGCTGGTCTTCTCTTACTCCTATGCACAACTACGAGAATGATCTTTCTCCAAATATCAAGGTTGCCTCGCATCAGAATACAGACTGACTCTCATTGCAGGGCTGAGTGTTATATAGATTATCCACAGTACAGCTCTAGTGGACATCATTTACACATGATGTCCTTATAAATTTACTATAAAAAAATTTTCCAGCAGATGTTAGTAAAGAGCCTTGAGGAAGAAATAGAGTTTAATTTCAAATTTACACCAAGGTGCTATGTGATCTCGGGTATATCGCTACATGAAATCTGGTTACTTTATGGATCCTTCAGCCAGAAGTCCTCCATGACTCTTCTCCCTCTCAACAAGCTGCACCCGACTCTTGTGCTATGCACACACACTCCCGTCCTTACATTCAATCTCTGCCATCCTCTATTCCAACTACCCACCGCATATGGTTTCTCCCATCTGAAAGGTCCATGGCTCTCCTCTTCATGAATCCTCTGTATTATATTATTAGTTAATAATGTTGAATGCCTTTTTAAGAACCAGTTCAAAATAGGATTTCTTTCGTTAACCACAATTTATTTACACCTTTACGTTATTTTAAACAACTATTTGTAAAGGTAAATGCATATTGCCTGAGACCACAGGTTCAAGACCAACCTGGGCAACTTGGCAAGACATCGTCTCTACAATTAAAAAAAAATTAGCCGGGCGTGGTAGCACACACCTGTAGTTCCAGCTACTTGGCAGGCTGAGGCGGAAGGATTCACCCGGCAAGTCAATGCTGGCGTGGCCGTGAGTGTGCCAAGTCACTCCAACCTGGGCAACGGAGTACGACTCCAACTCAAAAAATGCATAAACTGAATATTTTGATGCTGAATTATGCTGTGCTTGATGATATATGACTTTGTAATTGCTCTTAAAATTCTTGCAACTCTATTTCCATCTATCTTAACTAAGTTTTAAACACCTCAGTGACAGGTGCCATATTTTCTAATTTTTCTATATCTTTCCATCAACCTAATAAGTACTTTCCATATTCATCAGTGAGTGCTTTGTAAACAACCTGAAAATATACAAATATTGTCACGTATGTATGTCCAATTCTCTAAGCTAATTTGGGGAGATCAAGGTTTCACAAGAACCAAAAATCAACACTTTAGAGTTAAGGGAAAAGTTTACTTCAAAAAAGTCCAAGAAGGAGACTAAAATTATGTAGATAAGATGGGTTAATTAGCTGACTAAAGGTAAGTTTAACCTGTACAGATTGTGTTAACACTTTCGAGGGTGATCAGAATATTGGTGATTTTGTATTGGCTTTTCCAGCTCACATTTCAATTTGGAATTTATTTTAAAACACCCTCAGAGAACAAATTGTTGGAAACAAACCAAAGGAAAATTAATCATAGGTCACCACTTGGCTTGACAATGGGCAATATTTATATAACAATGATGTAAACAGTGAATCAGCACAGTGTAAAATGCTCCCATTGATTTAACTCAAGAGTCAACCGTGTTGAAAGGAAGGGTTACATGAATAAATCCTCACTAATTATAATGTCATCAAGAGATCTTTTATAAATTTAAAGCATCAATAAATAACAGTGTAAACATAATTTTGTTATGCTGGAAAGAAAGATGTATTCTAACAGGAACAGCTATACAGGTTTAAAGTGAATTCTTAGGAAGAGGCAAGCTTTAAAGTGGCTGAGACATCAAGACAACACTTTTTCTTGGAGTTCTTTTGTTTCTATTTAGTTTTGAAATCTTGTTCATTGTCTTGCAAAACTTGCTTAATACTAAAAGTAGAAACAAAACATTCTCAGAGTTAGAAAATTCCACTGTCTTATATGTCAGTTACTTAAAAACAGTCACGCAGGGCTCGGTGGCTCAGCCTGTAATCCCGCGCCTTTAGAAGGCTGAGGTGAGTGGATCGCCTGAGCCCGTGGGTTCGAGACCCGCCTGGGCAGCAAGACCTCATCTCTACAATAAATCAAAAAATCAGCCGGGCGTGGTGGCCCATGCCTGTAATTCCGGCTACTTGGAAGGCTGAGGCGGAAGGATCGCCGGAGCCCAGCAAGTTGAGGCTGCGGTGGTCGGGAGCGGCCACTGCACTCCAGTCTGGGTGACAGAATGAGACTCCAACTCAAAAAAAAAAAAAAAAAGGACAGTCACAGAGGCAGCTGAGGATAGAAATCTAGATTTTTGCGTAGAGAAAATCCCTCAAATCTTGTCCCAAGTAGCAAGCTGGGAGCCCTAAATAATTTGTATATAATACCGTGTTTCTCCCTCTCAACTTCTCTATATGGTAGGCATCGTAATTTCAACGTAAGAGATGAAAAAAAATTAGATTCAGAGAGGCTAAATGAACTTCTCCAAGTCCCACAGCAGATATACAGTAAAGTCAACAGTTTAGTACAAAGTTATCTGTCTTCAAAGCTGATGCGTTTAACCACTGCTGTACAAAAGCTCTGAACTTCTACCATAGTCCAGAAGGTGGTACATTAACATTTATGGCCCTTAAAAATGCCTGATAAGTGAATGAGTGGGTGAACACACAAGAGTAGCAGAAATTACTTCTTACCAAGAATGTCAAAATCAAGTCTTCCTTGTGCCCTCATACAGATCCCATGTCTACTATCTCAAGCTTCCTGCTTCAGAACAACAGATACAAACACTACAGAGATTAAAGTATTGTCTAATTCAGGAGGAATTTCTAGAACAAAAGATGGCACATGTGCAATTTTAAAAAATTATATGGACTAACTGATTTTTTTTCTACAAGGAAATCTTAGAGAATATACTTTCATCTTTGGAAAAGAAGCAAATCAGAAGTGATAATGAGTCTGTACAAGAAGTAGTTCACAAGACTAACATCATGGAAGTGAAAAGGTTCATTGTAAATGTTATCTACATGGCATTTAGCAACAGACTTCCTCTAACTAGATCCCTTCATAATTAATAGCAGTTCTGCAAATTTCACCCTTGTGAATGGGGAATTCACTCAGGGCATTTATTTGTATCCTGTTCAGATTAATAAAAAAATAAAAACTTGCCCTTGAGAAACTTAAATAGATGGAATTTGAATAGTCAAATTAAACATTTTCATTAAAATATATAAACATTGTTCTGATACAGGGTTGAAAATTGAGAGAGATATATGCATGTGCTTAGGAAATACAAAAAAGGAGATCAACTTAGGTTCTGGACCAAGGAGTTTAAATGGAGAAGAAATAAAGTCACAAGTAACATTAAAAAACTGATAAAATATACCACGTCCATTATCAAACCAATGTGAATACATCACCTTTTACTAACCGCTTATGGTAAATCCAGTATTTTCTTATACATCTTCCAATTTGTTTCTCATATCAGTCATAGGAAAGATGTTATCTTCATCTGACACATATACAAAGAGACAAAAATGACATTTGAACCCACATCTTCCAACTCTTAGTCCTGTAATGACTTAACTGCAGCAGACGGCTTTTTCTCGTTTTTTTTTAAAACGGCGTTATTAATGATCAAAGGAATCGTGTAACAGCTTTATTTTGAGATCTTACATAGCATTGGTCAATGTTACCAGTTCTGGTATAGCTAAACCCTCATTTATATTTAGCACTACACCAGGAACATGGTAAGTGTGAGTAACTGCTTATTAACAGTGGAAGTGACTCACAATTCTGTCTACTGAATTTCATTCTGGATATGTCTATCTCATGCAATTTCCATGGGCATGCAACAAAGGGATGTTACACTGTCAGCCTGTTGTCTTCCCAGCCAACTCTTGCTACCTTCACTCTCTCACTTTCTGAGTGTGTCTCTACCACACTCATTCCTGACATTGTCTTCTACTGTGTGAGGAGAGAATGAGAAAGGAGAACCAGAGCTAAAGAAGCATGTGTGTTTAACCCCCAAGGGTTGGTGGGTGTGATCTGTAGAGAGAAGATAGAATGACAAACTACAGCTATTTGTGTGAGAGCTGAAGGAATAGAGAGAGAGATTCTACAAAGTGGAACCACGGTCTGTAAGTTGAATCTTCTTCTTTTCTCCAAAACTCACAAATATAAAGAATTGTATTGGATTTTCTTTTAACTACCAAAAATTCTGTTTCTTCATCCTTACTACAATCCACACTGTACCACAAGCATTCTTCCTTGAATGTGAGTTGTGAATACCCTATGCTTCCTGGGTCTTTTAGTTAAAATCTGCCTTGGAGTTCTTCTTCCTCTGTTATCCTTGCTATTGTTTTGCAAGTTTCCTATTTTAAAATATGCGATTCTTCTCTCTACAAAACTTCTAGTCACCTACTTCTATTGCCAAAGCTACAAAAGGTTTAGACTTGACCGAAGAAATTCTAGAAACTACTTTAGAAAAAAACAATCAGTGTAGGGGAGGGTAAATTGAGAAGGATCAGAGTCAAGTAGCTGAAGCATAAAAATCAGGACACTCAGAATATAGACAGTCTAACTTGCTAATATAGAAAGCACAGAGACTAGAAATAACTGCTTTGAAACCTGAGAGGCAGCAGTAAAAATAACCTTCAGGTCAGTCTTTCTTCTGAATAATTGGCCTGATTGTTCAGTTAGTATTTGCTATCTGAATGCAGAAAATAATTTAAACCCAGGGATGCCCTTTAAATTACTGATTGCTTTCACTGTGCATGAATATCTTGCTTGCCAGAACATTTAAATGCTTCATTATTTTAAAAAATTAAATCCAATCAAGAAGCTAAGAAATGAAATTTCTTCAGTTCTATTTCCTTAATTGATGAAGACTTTCAAGTTAATATCAAAACAGCAGCCCTTTAAAGATTCTCAAGGAATTTGTATGAATAGCACAGTCATAATCAGATTGGCTCTAGTTCAGAAAGTATACTTTTGTTAGCCTATCCAAAGGTTTTATTTTAGTAAAAACAGTACAAATAACAGAAGAGTTACAACAAAGATGAATTGTGATTGACAAAGAAGAAATTCAATTACTTGGAAAGTATATTTTGAGTTGAATTGAAAATAATAATATATTAGTGACTGAAATGGACATATTGATGTCTTAGAGCCATGTTTTGCTGGAATATTTTATGCATTGTTTTTCAGTGATACCAGGTCTTTGGCTTGAAACTTGAAAGCAGACACCTTAAACAATATTATATGCTAAAATTAGTATAATCTGTAGCATAACAGTGGTTTAAACGATTTGCCTATAAACCCCTTATATGAAATGGAGTGGATCATTAATTCATACGTTCGGTACTTTTCCCTCACACCCAGAACACTGCTAACTCAGAATCCTCCATCTATCTACCCTCTCCTGTTGCTATTCTTCCCAGATGCAGGCCAAGAAAGGTAGCTATTGCTCTCCAGTTGCCTGTGACCTGCATACCTCCTCGGAAGGGCTGCATGCACTACCTCTAAAGCAAGGGCACACAATAACATCAAGAATGTTCTGGCTCCATTCTGTGGGATGTGTTCTCTCCTCATCTGCCTTTTCTGGGCACCAGACAAGTGATGAAAGTAACGGTCTTGATGTTGGCAAATAATAAGATGTCAGATAACACTCTTCCACAGTTGAAGATACTGTAGTACTTTTTTTTTAATTTTAAAATATCATTTTTTTGTTTTAATTTTTTATTTCAAAGATATGGGGTACAGTTCAGGGTTAGGTATACAAATGTTCATTATGCAGTTACCCTTGTTGATGAGGTGTGCTCCCTCCCTCCCCTGGCAGTTTCCAACCACTGCCAATTTCTGTCTTACAGTATTATGATCATTGTTTTTATTAAATAAAAGAACTTAAATGTATGCACAGAGAAAACAATTTAACCAGCACAAGCATGTGTAATATGAGAGGTTTTAGCTAATCGTCTTCACACAACTCTTAACTACCTCATTCATTCCAATTTCTTTCCCACTCTAAGTACTGCAAAGATGTATGGTATGTTCTTCTCCACCCAGCCACTACCAGTCCCCACCCTGCCAAATTTTTGTGTGTCAGCATATATGTGGTGCCTCTTGCTTATTTTCTTTTCTTTTTTTTTTTTTCGAGTCGGAGTCTCACTCTGTCGCCCAAACTGGAGTGCAGTGGCTGTTCCTGGCCACGGCAGCCTCAACCTACTGGGCTCCGGCGATCCTTCCGCCTCAGCCTTCCAAGTAGCCGGAATTACAGGCATGCGCTACCATGCCCGGCTAATTTTTTGATTTATTGTAGAGATGAGGTCTTGCTGCCCAGGCGGGTCTCGAACTGCAGGCTCAGGCAATCCACTCACCTCAGCCTCCCAAAGGCGCGGGATTACAGGCTAAACCACCGAGCCCGGCTTCTTGCTTATTTTCTTAAGGATTATTTCATTCACATTTACTCATCTACTTCTTTTGAAAGGCCGCATATACACCATGGTATGGACGTGATACAAATAATGCCCTAATGCTGGGAACTTTTACTTCCCTTTGCTCCTGTTACAAAGCTCTAATGAGTATCCCCAAAATGTATACCTTTTGCAAATATATCATGGGGTAAACGTCTAGAAGTAGAGCCGCAGGGCTAGATACCTTTACAATTCAAATACATTTATTAAAATACTCTTTAACAAATGGCATCAATTTGCAACTCCACCAGCACTCTCGTAAACACTTGGTATTATTAGACATTTGTCTTTACCCGGTGTAGTAGATGAGAAATGGTATCTCACTGTTCCTTTGCTTTACAGTTCTTTAATTATGATAATATTTAATGCCTTATTTTAATTTGATAACTTATTATTTCTATTTTATGGTGAACTATTCATTTCTATATTTGCCCATCATCCTTAAAACATGGAACACTCTGCACATGGGCCAGTTATTTTTTGCACATAGACATTGCTAATCCTCTCTGAATCATTCCAGTGTGCTTTTAGGTAAGGCTCCTCTGATTTCTGTAACTGTGATCAATTTTTTTTTAAGACAAAAAAGGAGAAAATAAGCAGGAGACAAAGAGGAAGAGGGGGAAAAATACTGGAAGGTGGGAGTCAGAGAATACTACTACCTAAAGTGCTCTACTAATCCCTGGTCTTGACGACCACTCCCTGGTAGACTACAGTAGCTAGCATAATTTCTGGAAGGAGACGGAGACTGTGTGTATTGGAATTCCACCTCTGCCACTTACTAACCCTGTCACCCTAGGAAATGTACTTAAATTCTCTAAGCCTAAGTTTCTTATTTGTAAATTGAAGAGGGTAATAGTTTATACATCATCTATGTCATTGTAAGAACGGAGTAAAATAATCCACTGAAAGTGAAGAGCACTAAACGTAGCATGTGACATATACACTCCATAACTGTGAGCCTTGGTCATTACTGAAGTCGGTCAGTCCTGTCCAGGAGGGACTAGAGAACCCTCTTTCTCGGTGCTTTCTCAATGCCTCTCCTTACTTCGAGACGCCATCCTTTGTTTGCATGTTGCCTTTCTGTGGAGCTAATTTAAACAATTAGTATGTGTCGCCCAAGGGAACAAATATTATGGCTTAATAAATTATTGAAAACATATTCAAGAAATAGTCTGCTTTATCCAATCAAGACAAGCAGATCTGTGGAAAGCAGCGGATATTACATGCTTTATATTTTCAGTTCCACTGTTCACTAATAAATGATGTAAGTAAAAGAAGACAAGAGCTCCATTTCAGTCTTAAAATCTATTTGCAGTCTGATGAAAACCTAAGATTTCTAAACTTACATTCTTATATTGACAGATTGGATCTTTATTTTCTTTCCCCTTAATGATTTCAAAACATTTATTCTTTATACGGTTGCACTCAAATTCTAAACTACTTAGCTACTATTATAATATAACCTGACCTAAGATTTAGAGAATCTTTAAAATTAGTGAAAAGAAGCTGGAAAAGAAATTTTAAAAGAAGCTGGAAAACTCACACTTGTAATATGAAGTTATCTCTAGCAAATGGTATTTTGAATATTAAAGAAAGCATGATAAAGTAGCAAAGAAAAAACCTATATAAAGTCTATTTGACCTAGTTTGTAAAAATATTATTTTCTGTATAAAAAAATGATGGTTTTATCAGATATGTGCTAAAAGTTGTTTTTCCTTTCCTTCGATTTTTTTTTCCTGTTTCAAATAAATATTAATAGGTAGTATTTACTGAGGTTGGTAGATTCTGCTTAACAATCACATCAGAGACTTTGGAACGCTAATCCAATGGTCCATTTTGGTGATAAAATGTTTTAAATAAATAAAACTAATGGGAGTGACGTCGAGAGGCCATCATTACAAATGTAATAAAAGACTGATTCTTTGGAGCTTTCTTCTCTGTAGAAAGCCATCAAGTTAAGTCAGATAAAAACCGGCTATCAAGAAGAAAATGTCATTTTCGAGCATGTTAAAACGTCCAGGGGTCATAAAAACACATCTTTTTTATATTACCAGAAATACATTTATGGACAGGTGTCAATAAATTATATGAATTAAATCAATGTTTGGCTTTTTATTCAGTTTATATTAAAATAACCTGAAATTGTACATCCAAGCCTAAGCTCAGAGATGATTAAAAACTATTTTATCCTTTTGGGGTTTTTGTTCACAGAAAACGATGACCGTCTAAATGGCTTGAAAACCAGGATAGAAAATGCTGATGTTAGGAGTGAGGATCTCCTGAGAACTTTGAACGACACTTTGGGAAAGCTATCAGCCATTCCAAATGGTAAGCATTCAGGACACTGCACACTGTGTCAGTTGACCTGAACTTTTAAAGAATGTTGTTAACTTTTTTTTGAGTTGGAGTCTCACTCTGTCGCCCAGGCTGGAGTGCAGTGGCACACTCACGGCCACCCCAGCGTCAACCTGGTGGGCTCTGGCGATCCTTCCACCTCAGCCTTCCAAGTAGCCGGAACTACAGGTGCACACTACTACCATGCCCGGCTAATATTTTGGTTTATTGTAGAGATGAGGGCTCACAAAGTTGCCCCGGCTGGTCTCGAACCCGCGGGCTCAAGGCAATCTACTCACCTCGGCCTCCCAAAGTGCTAGGATGACAGGCTGAGCCACCGAGTGTGGCCTGTTGTTAACTTTTACCACTTTTTCTAAGGGTGTACTGTTGTCAGGAAATTAAATACTGGTTTTCGTACTGATGAACTCTTCTTTATGAGAATGAGAGCCTAAACCACACTTTACATGATAGCATTTCTTTTATAGCTTTTAGCTGGCGTCCAAAGGAACATATTACAAAAAGAAAGATATAGACATCTTATTATACTGCATTATTACTGGGAAATTGGTTCCAGGACCTCCCACATACCAAAATCCTTGGATGCTCAAGTCCCTGATGTAATTATATCTGTATAACCTATGCACATTTTCCCATATGTTCTAAATCATTCCTAGATTGTTTATAACTCATAATAAATATAGATGCTATGTAAATAGTTATTATAATGTATTGTTTAGGGCATAATGACAAGAAAAAAAGTCTGTACATGTTCAGTACAGATGCAACCATCCCTTTCTTCCCCCCAAATATCCAACTAGTCAAGATTGGTTGAATCCACAGATGGGTAAACCAGAGATATAGAAAATCAGCTGTATTGTCTTCTGTGTTTCAGTCCAAGAAATCTTATATTAGTGGGATAAAATAAAAACACAGATATCTTTCTCCAAAATGTTGACATACTACCATAAAGTTGCGGTTTATTATAGTAGCTGCAGTAATGGGTGAGAGCTGACAGCTATTTTCTCTTGGCAAAGTTGAATTCCTTAGCTATTCCAACTTTCAAAACATTAGTTGTCAAATCATGTCTGTAATATATTCCTACGTGTTACAACTATTTAAAAATATTCCTTGGTGTTAACTTCTGAAAGCATGCATTATTTTAGAGATATCATTTATATATTAAAGTATAATATAATAAACAAGGGTTACATACACTTATTGAGTATTTACTTAATATGTTAAGTGTATATAATCCTCATACTATAAGGTAAATGGTGTTATTATCTGCACTTTACAGTTGAGAAGCTGAGACACAGGATACTGAAGGCCATGGTTAAAAGTAGCATTTATGAGATTTGAATCCCACAGTTTGACTTCAGATGGCCTTAATCACTCTTCTTCACACACTAGTGGGCATCTATAAGGACAATATATTTTCTACATACAATTTAGGGTCAGAAACCAAATGCACACATTTATGTAACACAGAAAATATTAAGATATAAATGGCTTTTACTGTTTTAATGTTTAAAAATCTGAGTGACTTCAGATTTTCCTGTCAACTCTTGTGTAGTAAGTACATAGAACATTTCCAATGCTGAAAACAAATATCCGTACACAAACACATGATCTAACATACCTGAAAAGGTTTCCCTATCCTAAAATGGAAATACATTCACTTTCTTCCACCTCTGAAAATGCAGGTTAAAGATGAAGCCTAGTTTTGATGAAGCTCACATGGATAAATTTCTGTCTTTCATATGTTCAGCAGCTAATCACAATATCCCCTTTGACAATGAACATTTAGAACAATCACCTTGGTACTTTAAGAGCTAATCAGGTATTCATAGCAAAAATCCCCGAGAAAATTTAATTTAGCTAAAATATTTGCTTCATTTGCTACACCTGAATGAGACCCGAGTTCAGCCTTTTCCCTTTGTCAATATGTCCCTGTGGTCAGCCAGCCGCAGCCTCACTTTGACAAGCATAGATTAAGCCACTAACTCTAGACCCTTTGTTTTGTTTCTCATACTCTCACCCGCTGACAGACACAGCCGCTAAACTGCAAGCTGTTAAGGACAAAGCCAGACAAGCCAACGACACAGCTAAAGATGTCCTGGCACAGATTAAAGACCTCCACCAGAACCTTGATGGCCTGAAGAAAAATTACAATCAACTAGCAGACAGCGTCGCCAAAACGAATGCCGTGGTAAAAGATCCTTCCAAGAACAGTAAGATCTCCTTTTTCACTGTGATGATGTCATTTGTTTCTTCACACTTTAAAGATATCCCAGACTCATAAATGTTAGAGCAGGAAAAGACACTCACAGTGGAGTAGACTGCCCTTGTTTCATAGGCTGGGCTCAAGAATTAAGTGTCCGGCGAGGTCTGGAACTAGGATTCAAGTCTCCAAGCTCTGCCCTGTGCTTTTTCATCTGAATTTTGTCAAGTGGAGAGGAGATGAGGAATTCTCAAAGCCTGCATGATATTCGGTATAGGGATGCCAAACACTTTTTAATCTGTTAGCGTAATTAAAAATACAGTTGTACTTGGGGAATTATCCTCAGAATTGGCAAAGTTTCATGGCACACATGGGCCAAGGAGCATACTCATTAACAGGCCTGCTTGAAAAGGGTGTGAAAATGGTATCAACTTGAAATGTATAAATATTTGAAAATTTTGATATTTTTATTGTTTCGATTCCAGTTATTTAACATTTCCAGGAAATAAAAATAAGGCATTTATCTAAGTTTTTATTTTATTTTTTGAGTTGGAGTCTCTCTCTGTCACCCAGGCTGGAGTGCAGTAGCATACTCACAGCCACCCCTGCGTCGCCTGCTGGGCTCTGGCAGTTCTTCCGCCTCAGTCTTCCAAGGAGCCAGAACTACAGGCATGCACTACCATGCCTGACTAATTTTTTATTTTATTGTAGAGACAAGGTCTCAACAAGTTGCCCGGGCTGGTCTCGAACCCTTGGGCCGAGGCAATCCATTTGCTTCAGCCTCCCAAAGTGCTGGGATTATGGGCTGAGTCACTAAGCCCAGCCTAAGTTTTTAAAGAAGACTATTTATTCACCGCTCTTATGTATTACATCAACTCATATTGACTTAATAGGGACTATCTGGGAGAGCTTAATATAATAATAATTTCTACTATTAGTTAACTATATCCAATCGACATTAAGTTTTTTTGATGTGTCGTTTCCTTTCCATCACGTGATAAGAAATTATCTTGATGCATGGTTTCACCAAAGGAGATCCTTGGCTGTTTGTACTTTTCACTTTCTTTATATACCAACATTTTCATTGGGTATTAAAATATTTGTAGAATGTGAAGACAAAAACAGTGTTATTGACTTGCTACGCTCTACAATTCAGATGCCGTTTGACTAGAAAGTGGAGACATTTCAGCACTCTAACCTCAAATCAAATGCTGAGGATGGTATGCCGTAATGGACACTATTAGTGTGACTCCATGAACAGGGAAGAGCACAAACACATAAAACCTGTATTTCAGAGTCAGACAGACAAAGGGGAGATACAAATATTTTTAATTTTTTTAATGTGAGCCCAGAAATAACTTTTCTTGTAGTTTAAAGATTCCATAAGAATAACTTCTTTTGATAAATGCAAATTATATTTTATCCCAAAATGAACAAAAAGGAATTTTAAGCAAGTATTACTATCTATTTTGCTTATTTCATAATGCAAGATATTTCATTTTATTTTTAGATTGACAGTCAACTGACAGTAGCCTTTTCATAATATTATCGCAAACCATTTTGATCCTATTCTCTATTAAGATAAATAGCTAATTATCTGTAAATAATAATTAAATTGGGTCTGTTTTCTAGCTTATTGGCACATTATAATTAATTTGCTCTTAATATAAACAATGGCTTCCAAATGACATATTTTGTGTACTTTTATTTGATAACATTTGTTTGATTTAAAATGGATGCATTGGTAATTAGTTCCTGTTGTGAAGAGTACCATTTTTTACTGTCACTATTTTATACTATCTATGGAAAATATATCCTCATAAATTTTCTAATTTTTTTGTTTTGTTTCCATATGCAATTGCCTGCAGAAATCAGTATGTATATGTTTATTTGTATACCTGTTAGTAACACTCATGTTTCATTGCCAATTGCAAAAAGCTTCTGCTGTGCATGTTACCAAGTCTTGGTATTGCTTTAAACATTACATAGCTATTCTTTCTACTGTCACAATGTTAATCCTAGCTATATAAAAGGAATCTTCCGTTATAAAAAGGCAGTATGTGTATATATTTGACATAAAATGTTTTAATAGCACTATGAAAAATTAGTAAACTGTCAGTATGATACCCATAAAAAAGCAGAAAATGGAATTCGTCTAGAGATTGAACTAAATTACATGTTTCTGATAACACATTCAACCTCTGATGTTTAAATGACTTCTTTGCCGTAAAATTAAAATAGATTAGGTCTATGTTGTTGTTTTCTCCCCTGAAGCTCACTTTTCACCTCGTTGTAAGTAATTATTCTCAACTTCTGGAGAGTAATTATATTTGGAGAAGCACATAATAAAATTAGGTCTTAAATGAGCAAGTACAAGGATATAAAAATATTCTCAAACATCTCATAGTTTAAATTGAAAGTAAAAAAATAAAACTGCAAAACAGCTAGAAAATGCTAATAATAAAATCTAACATAAAATCTGAAAAACATGACCAGGCTGTCCTCAGCGGAAAATGAGAGCAATTGCATTACTAAACAAGCATTGAAATAAACAATTTTAGTCATCAATTCAGTGAGTTAGTAAAAGTAGAATTAACTTAACGAAAGAAAAAGATGAAAAACGTTTATGAATTGGAAAATGGAAAATAATAGACTTGATAAATTCATGAGGCGAATCTTTAGAAACAAAAAGATCTCAAATTAAATGACTAGTGGGCATGATCAAGAAAAATAAAACACCAATAGATAAGGCAGTTTATATAACACATAAGAGATTACTAAGAAAACCCTTTACTGATAAAGTTTAAAACCTAAAATATGTAGATAATTTTTGAGAAAAACATTAAGTTATCAAAATCCATCCTGTTAAAAATCTACACAGCCGCCGGGCTCGGTGGCTCAGCCTATAATCCCGCGCCTTTGGGAGGCCGAGGTGAGTGGATTGCCTGAGACCACAGGTTCGAGACCCGCCTGGGCAACTTGGCGAGGCCTCATCTCTACAATAAATCAAAAATCAGCCAGGCGTGGTAGCGCGCGTCTGTAGTTCCAGCTACTTGGAAGGCTGAGGCGGAAGGATCGCTGGAGCCCAGCGGGTCGAGGCTGCGGTGGCCGGGAGCGGCCACTGCACTCAGTCTGTGTGACAGAGTGAGACTGCAACTCCAAAAAAAAAGAATACACACAGAAGTTTTCCTTTAGAAAAGCTGCGGAGAGACACTATTGCCCCAGGCGCTCTCACACCATTGAAGCAGGAGACAGACTGTTCAGGGCTTTGCCTTATCACTTTAGCACCTGGCAGGGCACTGGAAAGGGCTCTGTACACAGTCCAGAGGCAAGTTTTCACAGAAGAGGACAAGAGAGGCACCCCACCACCATATTGAAGGTGGTGCAGGACCAACAGATCCGATCTCTGTGACTGATGGATCAACTATTCAGGGCTTGACCATGGCCCAAAGGCAATATCCTGAGAGCACAAACTTCAGAGGGACCTGATGAGTGCTGAGTTCCAGGCACCCCATCCCCTACCCTGAACCAGATCTGGGACAAAGCGTGTGGCCAGAAGGGAGGAGGAAGAACTCCAAAGAGATCAGTGGTGAGTCTTGGGCTGACACAAATCCCCTCCTTCCCAGTGATCCTCTGAATGTCAGATCCACAGAGCTGGTCCATGACTGGGAGGGACAAACAAAGGTGGAGCCTGGACGTCAGTCACAATAGGAGAACTCCATTCCAGGATAGGCCTGGTTGTGGCATCCCAGTAAGAGGATACACCTGGGGAAGAGACAATCCTGAACCTCCCCACCAGAGAG
>NW_007252191.1:0-52585 GCF_000164805.1 Carlito syrichta | reverse complement strand
CCAACTCAAAAAAAAAAAAAAAATCTACACAGTCAAATAATTATGAAAGAAAGTAAGAAAGTTTTTAAAACCTGCTGTACCAGAAACCATCAGACTCGATATCATAGATGATTTATTTTACAAACCTTCAAGAAGATAATTTCCATAATTTTTGAAATGGGATAAAGAAAAAAGAAGGGGAATGTTCCAAAAAGAATGGAATCATTTTGAAACATTGGGTAAAAACTTCTGGGACCTCTAGAAGAAACGAATCTGTTTTTTGCCTAAGCCTAACTGTCCGTGTTTAACTACTTTTACTCTTTCCCATGAATCTAAATCTAAATCATTTTTCTTTAGTTCTAGAGTAATTTGTAGAACATCAGAATAACACTGGAGAATTAGTGGAAAGGGAAAATGGACAAGTGGTTTACTAACAGTGCACAAAAGAAAGGGGTAACTGTGTTTATGCTATCTATACAATGATATAACAAGGACTTTGACCCAGGTAACTTGCATTTCAGAAAAAAATTTATATTCAGTTCTTGATATAGCAACTCTACTAAAGTTAACAATAAACTGACCTTTTTAAATTTTTGAAATACCACTAACAATAGAACTCCTATTTATGAACATGAGTTCAAAATACCTACTTCAAAAGTGAATTTAAAAATAATAATAATTTGCTTCTGGTTGAGCACTTTTGATTCAATCCTGAAGATTTGTTCCCAGTGGTTGTCTGTCAGCCATAGAACAGACAATTCACAGCCGAACAGGGCAAGTAGTCTTGGGCCTTAAGCAGTTTAACTTTTTCATCAGGGTCACAATGACAGAAAGCTGAACAATACACACTCAATCAGATAATAAATGGCATCGTTTGGATAAGATTGCTAGCATCCAGAGACAGAATAAGTGATTTTCCATGTGTCATATGCCCCCCCTTGAAGAGCACATACTGAAAGTCTATGGGTCAGTGATAATCTTCAACTATTTTAGGGTTGAAGCTTTTGAAATTGCCAATATTCAACCTTTTATTATTATTTTTTAACCTACAAAAATGGCAGTTTAATATGGGTCAATCTAATATATAACACAGGATAATCAACTATTCTTCAAAATGAAATTGAACTGCAGTATGAAAGATTTAATTAAAGTATAACATAGACCTTCAGTCTAAGGGTTTTTCAACATCAAAATGTTCTTCAAAAGGCACTTTGATAGCCTTTCTCTCTTTAAGATGTGCAAAGAAAGACAGTGAGAAAAGAAAGAAAACCAATTTTGTGTAAGAACCCTGATTTAAATATAGTTCTGGCTTGGACAGGTGACATTTTAAAGACGCTTTCATTTCTTTGCTTCTATAACTAAAGTTCTATTCTGCAAAGGTTAACTTTTAGGCTGAAGCTAGAAATTAAGCACTGAATTAAGTTTGTTTTATTCTCTACCTTCAGTGCTAATTTTCACCTTAATCACAAAGCAACAGTGGTGGCCCTCTTTCTCTTAACATCAATTTCTCTGGCCTGCTTGAGTCTCAACTAAAATATTCACATTTGCCATCACGCATTTTGCTTCGGCAATCATAGTCTTGCTTTGTCACGCTAATAAGATGAAATTGTTGAGTGAACCCTACTGCTCATCTACTTCTGTGTGTGTGTCATGTGTATACATGCACATGTGTGTGCATGCTAATTTTTCCTATGCAGTTACAGATGCAGACGCCACTGTGAAAAATCTAGAACAAGAAGCTGATCGACTGATAGATAAACTCAAACCCATCAAGGAACTTGAGGACAACCTGAAGAAAAACATCTCTGAGATAAAGGAACTGATCAACCAAGCCCGGAAACAAGCCAATTCTGTAAGCTTTTTTGATCTTCGGTATCAGCAACTGATTGTAATTGTTGGACTATTCCTAGAGGAAATGTCTTTCCTCAGAGTTTGCTGGTGAATGATCTCTGATTTTTTTTCCTTTAACTGAAAGCTATTTGGGACACAACAGAAGGGAAAAGTTGGATTTGTATTTTTTAATATACATTTCAAAAGACATTTCACAAGAACAATAATCACCACTTAATGTTTTAGAATTAGGAATTCTGGTATATGTTATTATAGCTTAAATAGAGTATACAAATAACAAGGAAAAGCCCTATTATTGTGTACTAAAAAGCATGGATGAGAGTACCTTGCTCTTGATGAAATTTTTTTTAAAAAGCCAACTAGTGGTGTTGTGGCAGAAATCATTGAAGAAGGTTATATGTAATAACAGCAACAATAAAAATGACTTAAGTATAAGCAACAATAAAAATGACTTTGGTCACAATTTCTACTTTTTGGAAAAATTTTGGAGTAAAGATAGAAAATACCTGACTTGTCTCAAATTTTGCTCCTTATTCCCCCAATTAAAAGTCTACTAGGATAGGGGCAGAACTTTCTAGAAGGTAGCATACTAATGAACCAGGACAAAGTGTTAAGTACCAATGTGAGGATAATCCAAGTTTAAAAACTCAAGTCAGTTTTCATGTTTTCAGGCTTAAACTCAAACATTTTAGATACCTAAATCTGCCATCTCAAAAAAATTTCATGTTTTGAACAACTTTGGAGCTAGGATGATTAGAAAAGCCTTTTTTTTGTTTGTTTTTTTTTGAGTTGGCGTCTCACTCTGTCTCCCAGACTGGAGTGCAGTGGGCGCTCCCGGCCACCGCAGCCTCGACCTGCTGGGCTCCGGCGATCCTCCCGCCTCAGCCTTCTAAGTAGCTGGAACTACAGGCGCGCGCTACCACACCCAGCTAATTTTTTATTTTTATAGCAGAGATGAGGTCTTGCCAAGTTGCCCAGGCAGGTCTCGAACCCGCGGACTCAGGCAATCCACTCACCTCAGCCTCCCAAAGGCGCGGGATTACAGACTGAGCCACCGAGCCCGGCAGAAAAGCCCTTTCTTATTCCATCAATTTATATATATTTTTAATGGAAGCCAGGGTTATGATGCTCAAGTGACAGTATATCCTTTTTCTTCCTGATGCCCATATAACACCTCTAAACAAAGCCAAGACAGGTTCAAGGTGAAGGTTGCAAAGGAATTCATGACTAATTAAAAAAAAAAAAACCCTTAGAAAATAGCAAAAAAATCTGTGACGGTGATGTTACATAAAATAAGAGTTTTTAAAAAGCAGTGAGAATATATATCTGGGAAGATATATATTCAGCTGCAATACAAAAACCATGTGGTATGGTTGACAGGTGATCTTTATATATGTAAAGCACACGATTAAAAGAATCCAGATGTTATTCCAAGGTTTGAAGTTTTAGCTAAGAGTTAACCAACATAAAAAAAGCATCTTCTATGTTCAGTGATCCTTGTCATGAGGTACACAATGACAAATGATTCATTGCTTTCACTCAAAATGCTTATAATGAAGTAGGAAAAATAAGACATGTACACAAACAACTCTAAGATAATGCAGAGTACTGTGCCACATTGCATGAGCCATGGGAAGGGCTATAAATGTTCTAGCAGGAATAGTTTCTATCGTAGGGCCGGGAAATTTCCTGAAGGGAAGAATTTGAAGCCAGCATTGAAGTGGGATAGTGCTAGGGAGTGGGTGGCAGGGATAGGGGTCAAGGGACGCCATTCTGAAATGAGAAAATGGCTTGACCCATGCCAGAGTGAGAAGGGTCAGTTTACGAAAGAGATGTCCAGTTTGCCAAGAGTAACTGGTGAAGGAAATATTAGACTGGAAAGGCCAGTAGAGGCCAGGTCTTTTCAGTACTTAAATGACAAGTATTTTCATTTAGAAACAATTGTTCTTGGGTTAAATCTCATTGGTGAGGATAATCTAAAGTTTTTGAGCATAGAACATAGTACAATCAGAGCTATGCTTTCTTAATATAAATCTGAAAGTAGTTTGTAGAGTAGACGAAGAAAACTAGAACAAAGGATTCAACTATAGCTGCAGCAGTAACAATGGAAAGAGATTGATATATCACTCCTAGATTTTGCAATGTTAACCTGGAAGAAACAATAATAGTAAATATTATTTTGTGAATCTCACATAGAGCCACAATTTCTGACCTAGTCATCAAGTGAGAAAATCTGGACATTTCTATTATTTCTTCATTGTAAAGATATCTGAAAACATACCCATATATTCATTAGTTGTGAATGCTTTTCCCTCCTTGCAAACAAGGCAAAATTATGACACGTAAGCATATAAAACCTGTTTACAAGTACAAAATGAAAGAAAAATATAAAAGTAACGCTCGAAAGAGTAACCATTGTTTATGCCTTTCAAGGAAATTCCCAGTCACTTTTGGAAATGGAATTACAACAAACTGTTTTTTTATAAATATATAAGATGTTAGAAATACTCAAGCAGCCATTTTTTTTTTCAAGTGAGTCCTGTACTAACTCAAGATTACATTTTCTGATTTGTAAACATATTTGTAACCAGGCATGGCTATCTGGGTGTGATCTCAACATATACTTAATAGAACTGAAAAAGTAAGGACATTTATTTTAAAGTAGCTGTCTTTGGTTTTTTTATTCTAAAAATTGAGTGGCTGATACTCTTTTAAATGAATGACCTACTTACTGGATGAAAAATGCAGTGAAAAATTCAATAGATATAATAATGGGCTATTCAATAATGTTTAATTGAGTTCATGATGATTAACTGGTGAATAATGTTGTATCAGAAATGTCTTACAGATACTTAATGCTTAGTGATTTTTATTTAGAAGCCTTACTAGGAAGTCACATTAGAAATAGCAATAATTGATAGAGCCAAACATCCCTTTAGGATGCTGGTATTTCAGAAAGTTCTCCCTTCTTACAAGAGGGATATAGCATAAAAATTTCTTCTAGATAAATTAATAAATACTGTATTTGATTTACATGTTTTCAGTTGGTTAAAGGAAATACCTATAATTAGAAATCAAGAAACAAAGTATTTAAAGAGAGAAATTACTAGTTTGGGCTACTTAAATTTTTCAAGTAGTGAGAGGATATTCAAAATCATAAATCAGAAAGTCTAAGAGGGTTTTCTATATGAGTGTGGAAAAGTTGAGTGACAGATTACTAAATCCATTTTTGCTACTATAACAGAATAACATAAAGTGGGTAATGTATGAAGAATAGAAATACATTTTCATAGTTGTGGAGTCTAAGTCCAAGATCAAGAAGCCAGCAAGCTACGGCCCATTTTTCCTGCTTCCAAGATGGTACTTTGAATACTGCATCCTCTGGAGAGGAGAAAAGTTGTATTCTCATATGGCAGGAGAACAGAAAAGACAGATCCCATGCCTCCCAACACCTCCCATAAGGCAACGCCTCCCAACACCATCACATTGGGGTTAAATTTCCTACACTGAATTTTGAGGGACACAGTCAGACTTTTATGAGATTAATTGCTGGCATATCAGGTAAGACAACATCAGTTTGCTCAGAGAAACATATTTTAAATATATGCAAAGTATGCAATAAAGCAGATTAATAGTAACTTCTAGTCATATTAGTTACCCTTAGTTTTAAAATGGCTGCTCTCTCAGAATTCTCAGATGGAGTTTCATCAGTTCAGTTCAGTTAGATTTCAGCACTTGGTATTCTGTCTTCTACACCTAGGCAGCTCCCTTTTCAACACACAATCATGTAATCTCATATTGTTTCCACCAGATTTATCTAAGCAAGGACTGAAAAATCCTTCCTGTGACCACATTCTATACTTATTCAGTTATTTCTTCTCTAAACAGTACCTGAAGAATATTACTTGTGTGTTTTAAACAAGAATGGCTTATTAGGAATTCAACTAGCCATTATATCACCCTATGGCCAAGCCTATAAAGTGTTTATGAAGTAAAAATAAACTACACACAGTTACTTTGGCCTACTAATTCAGTCTCTTGGGGAATTTGGATGTGATTTCTTGCCAGGGAAAACTCAACATGTTATTCAGTTTTGTTCATAAATTCAAGTCAGACCTTGATTTCTTGTTCTCTTTGGTCTTGTTCTGGTGTTAATGGCGCTTATAGCTGGCCTCAGATATTAAATTTGCTCAATGCAAAGGTCTTCTCCGATGATAATTTTGGTTCACTTGCTGCACATTTCTAAAAACCCACTGTCTCCCACATCCTTTCTGAGCATTAAAAATACCTGGGCCAGGCGCGGTGGCTCAGCCTGTCACCCCAGCACTTTGGGAGGCCAAGGTGAGGGGTTCAAGAACAGCCTGGGACACTTGGTGAGACCTCTTCTCTACAGTCAATCACAAAAACTAGCCAGGCATGGTAGTGCACGCCTGTAGTCCCAGCTACTTGAAAAGTTGAGGTGGAAGGATCTCCGGAGCCCAGCAGGTTGAAGCTGGGGTGGCTGTGAGCGTACCACTGCACTCCAGCCTGGACAGTGGAGTGAGACTCCAACTCAAGAAAAAAAAAAAAAAAACCTGAAGAATGTATTTTTCCTACCTGTCCTCTACTATATCATCTTTCTCTTGCTTGGCTTTATCCTTTTTATGTCCAATCCTTTGTCTAGCTGCCGTTCTATCATATGACACTTCTGACCAACTCCCATTTTGCATTGGTTTATAGCATTAACATCCAAAGTAAAAACTGTGTATTTCCTACTTCACTTTTTCTGCAGTTTATTTGTATTCACCTACTCTCAGTGCTGTGTGCAAAAGGGAAATTTCCACGATGTGTGAAGCAAAAAACCAACTTCCTGACTGAAAACCACCCTACCAGGTAGACTGTCTCCCTGGGACACAGAGAAAACTCTCTGGGGACCAGAGTTGACCCTGCAGTCCTCAACCCTCAGTTGGCAAGCCATACCCTGCCCTTTTGGGGAAACCAAGGACAAAGAAAGCACTCTAAGCAGTAGGTTTCCTAGGGTGTTCCAACCCCCGGCCGTCACACAGACCTCTAGGAACTGACAACCTCCTGGTGGTGGAGGAGATAGCCTCGTTTCTTTCTAGGACACAGTTTCCTAGACATGGAGATGCAATGTGCTTAGCAGATCGGGTGAGGTAACGGCAATACACAAATACATGACTTGTGCGGGGTCTGGAGGTGGTGAAACACCCGCTGTATTTCCAGATGTTCCCGAACATATGTGAATTTGCTTTTTTGTCAAGAACCCCAGATCCCTTCTCAGCTTTTTCTTTTGAATCCAGTCAACACGGCACCCAGCACCTTTGTGGTGTGTTCTTCACCACCCTTGGAATAAGGTCATGACACTGTCTACACTTATACAAAAATGAGAGTCTTGAAGACACCTCCCGGTATCACCATGATCTGGAGACTGGTTTAGTGACTGAGGTTCCCTTGTTGGAAGTCCGCACAGCACTTCCAGAGGGGTAAAGATACTGCTAGTTGGTTTTCTTCCAAATGTGCAAATGATATGAGTGGTACAAAATGCTAGAAGAAATGACAAAAGGGAAATTCACTGCTAGTGAGGGCCGAGGGGCTTCTTGAAACTGGGTACTTGAACCAGTGCAGAGTAGTTTTACATCTTCCCCTCGCCCTGCCTCCTCCGTTGAGCACTATGGATGAACAAAGTTACAGATTCCATCTGAGTCCAAGCAGCTACATTGCTGTCCTGAAAGTAGCTCCTTGATGATGATTTTCCACCTGACTCAAAGGAAATTAAGTCAAATGATCAACTAGTGTTATTTGTGATTGAAGGAAGGCTCTCTAAATGTAAGTAAAAATTGGTACGAGCCATGTCACTCTGTTCACATAGGAATTCCTTTTTTAGCAATTTATAGTAATTTTTAAGATATTATTCCCAAGAAAAAGGAGCTGTTAAATACATTAGTAGTGATAGCCATTGGAAATTATTTCCATTTCATTTCCCAGCAACTTAATAAAAAGGTATAATTTATTCTGAAATGTATGTTCTGAGTAGAATGATTAATATTCTTCTTATTGTTAGAACATCTAGAACAAAATCTAATTGTCCTCTTCCAACTGTAAGAACATGGGGGGAGTAGGTAATTTCCTCTGAAAACTGAAAGAAAAAAAGGTTTCCTACTTTAAGCGATACCAAAACCACTGAAATCTGAATTGTAAAACTTCATTAAACTTCCTTAATGACGATCATTCCCGCTAGCTCCAGGCAAAATCACCTTTTGAAAATGTTCTCATATTCATATAGTGAGAGGTATGAAGGTAAGAATTTGTTCACTGTGTGCTTCAGGAAACAGTAACATGCTAACAAGATGTGGAATTGTGAACAGCTCATTGTCAAAAATGCTAGTGGAAAAATTTCTCTTTTGTGCCCTCATCAATGAGTATAATGGTGTCTGCATATGAGTATTTAATGATACTATTTGATGATAGGAAAATAACTTCAAAGAAGAAATTATGATGGCTCTGTGGTTGTTTGGGAACTACTTCAAACTTTCAGCGAGATTTAGTCCTGGTTCTTTGTACCTTGTTTTTCTTAAAGATCAAAGTATCTGTGTCTTCAGGAGGTGACTGCATTCGAACGTACAAGCCCGAAATCAAGAAAGGAAGTTACAATAATATTGTCATCAACGTAAAGACAGCTGTTGCTGACAACCTCCTGTTTTATCTTGGAAGTGCCAAATTTGTAAGTCTAATACCCAGCTTTTATTTAGGCTACTGTGTGTGTATAACTGGAGGTTAATCTCGGTATTGGAGAATACATATAGGATTCAATATCTCGTCCAAGAATTGTCTAATATGTAGGCTTTCTGATTTGAAATCTTACCTCGCAAAGTTCTGAAGTGTCAAATTAAGTTAGAAGTTAAATGGAAGGAAGAAAATGACAGTATTTAGGAACATTTGCTTTCGTTTTTCAGAATACCAGCATTTATTTTGAATTAAATTTTCAGGATCAAACTATTTAAGAAGAAAGGCTAATAGGAACAAAATGATTTTATTTACTCTTCTCAAACTGAGAAATTACATTTTCATTTCATGTTAGTGAAATGAAAACAGCAAACTGTGCACTTACTCAGCAATGAAAACTCTTCTAATTTGTGCTGAATTTTTGACTCAAACTGAAATAACACAGGTGATATCTACAAAAGCTCACCCATAAAGTTCTAATTCCTTCCATTTGAACCATTTGACTTTACATGCATGGGGAATCTTCCAAAATGAATAAGACTTCTTAACAGACCAGCCATGACATAAGTCAATATTTGCCGTTCAGGTGAGGCGTTGTGAGTCACTTTGTGCAAAAAAAATCATAGCAGCCCCCTCAAAAATGTCAGTGTCTTTGGTAAAAACAATAATGAACTCTGAATCTTAATATTTGCTTTTATCTTTACCACAAGTATCAGAGTGAGAAAGGCTTTTGTCTCAAAATTAAACCTACCTAAGAATTAATAAAATTAACACATACATCTCAGCAGTATGGATTTTTTCTGCCTTAAAGATACAATAATAAAATATCACTTTAGTCATGCATAATAAATCATAGCATTTGATAAGTTGTATCATAAAATAGCTAATTATTTTATATATCTGTAAATGGTACTTAAAAGTACTATTCTGCTGTCCTCTGTTAGGGTACCTCATATCTGAAATATCTTTTTTTTTTTCATTTCTCTGAACTAGATTGACTTTCTGGCCATAGAAATGCGTAAAGGTAAAGTGAGTTTTCTGTGGGATGTTGGGTCTGGAGTCGGACGTGTAGAGTATCCGGATTTGACTATTGATGACTCATATTGGTACCGTATTGAAGCATCGAGGTAACCAACTCATTAAACATTTATATAATTAAATGGCAGAACTTTGGAGTTGTTTCCTAGTTTATAAGAAAACTTCTATTTCCATTTCAATAAGGCAGCAGTATATGGATGTGTACACCTGTGCATGAATTTTATATATTATATGTATATGTATACATGTGTGGGAATTGAGTATCTTTGTCACCCCTATTAGGAACTGACAAGTCATCAAGGTATTGCTTAGGGTGACCAGTCCATTTCTGACTCCTTTATCTGATATCTGGTAGGAATTTGGAGGTTAAGCTGGTCCAGTCATTTTATCTCACAACCACAAAAACAAAAATACTGATATTCATATTAAAGACAAGCCAACACACAGAACTGGCATTATTGTGTGTCTTTGGTGTACACAGCTTCTCTTCTAGCTACATAGTGACCATACCTGCAAGTGCCTGCAGTTTCAAAATGCTGGGATCCATGTGTAGCATGTGAGGTCCACATAACTTTAAATGGGAAGTAATAGAGAATTGAGTCAGTAAATTCTATATTTAAAGTTTAATTAGCCAGGCTCGCTGGCTCAGCCTGTAATCCCGTGCCTTTGGGAGGCTGAGGTGAGTGGATTGCCTGAGCCCGCAGGTTCGAGACCCGCCTGGGCAGAAGAGACCTCATCTCTACAGTAAATCAAAAAATTAGCCGGGCGTGGTAGTGCGCGCCTGTAGTTCCAGCTACGTGGAAGACTGAGGTGGAAGGATCGCCGGAGCCCAGCAGGTCGAGGCTGCGGTGGCCGGGAGACGCCACTGCACTCCAGTCTGGGCGACAGAGTGAGACTCCAACTCAAAAAAAAAAAAAGTTTAATTAAATTATCAACTACTAGCAGTATATAGATTATTTACAAAACCACCCCGTCCTCATCACTTCCCCATTTTCTCTTCCTTTTCAACTCTCAATTCAACTTCTCTTTCTCAACTCTCAAACCCAAAACGGCTAACAGTAGAGATATGACAAAAGGCCTAAGGCTAGACATGAAGCTAATCACAGATGGATAGAGAAGACTTCATAAATCCATCATTGTTGAATCTAGGTGATGGATACATAGAGTTTTATTCTGTTTGTATATACTCAAATTTTTCCATAACCAAAAGCTTCAAAGAAGGATCTGGGTGCAGAGGTATGCACCTGCAGTCCCAGCTACTTGGGAGACTGAGGCAGGAGGATCATTTGAGCCCAGGAGTTAGAGTATGTGGTCTGTAATAAGTGTGCCTGTGAATAGGTGCTGTACTCCAACTGGACAGCATAGCAAGACCATATCTCCTTTAAAAAAATGAGAGGCAATATTTTTATTTCTTTTTTAAAGATTTTCAACCAGAGAAAGAAAGAATGTGAGTGTGTGCAGGTGTGTGTGTGAGAGAGAGACAGGAGAGACAAAGTGTTGGCATGTGTGATGGTGTTAGGATTAAGTACTTTCCTGGGCTTAAGGGCCTTTATACTCAAAAAGCAAAAAGTGCAGTTCTTCTTTCTGAAGAGATAAATTCTGATAAAGAAAACGAGCCTTATTTGATAAATTTATTCTTTTGTTACCATGCATTTCACTTAACAAAGATAAAAAGATTACCAAAATGTGACACCTTCAAAGATAAAAAGATTACCAAAATGTGACAGCAGGCAAAGAAATATGACACTGAAGTTTTGTTATGACTGCTTGTCTCAGAAGAGAAACCAGATTTTCGTATTTAACAACTCATGGATATCAATCACTTTAAAAAGAAAATGAAAATAGCTTTCAAAATTCTGCTAATTAAATTTAAAAGTAAACTTCTGTGTACAATTTGTATATACAACTCTGAAGACTAGGCATTGTACTCTGTACATTACAATGGTGTGCCAAACAATAAAAGGCATACAATTCCAGAGAGACTACTTCAGCAAACTTGGATCCAAGATATTATAAAGAATTTTGGGAGAAATTATGCCGCTTACGGTGTCGAGAAATGGCTCATTTGGGATCCACTTGCTGAATTAAATTAGACAAAATGCTAAATGAAGTGGTATAAATTCATTTAAATTGAATGTTTTGGTAAATAGTAAATTATTACGTAAAGCAATTGGAAAAAGGCTTTCTACTCAACCAATAGCAACTTCATCAGTGAATTTCTGCTGTGTCATTTCTTATCAATGAATACACACAGAATGAGGATATGGTGCTCTCTGGCTCTGATCGAATCTGAGGGTGAATATTCAGCAAAGATCAGACTCTGAGTATTTATTTGAGATTGAGCAAATCTGGAATGTTTGAAGCTAAACACTCAACTGCCTCTTACATTTTTAAAACAAGACTTTACATTTTAAACCTCAAGTTATCAGAAGTGGTGAGACATATCTTATTTTCTGGATTTTCTTTCCACTTTATTTCAACATGTGCCCTCAAAGAACTGGGAGAAATGGAACTATTTCTGTGAGAGCCCTGGATGGACCCAAAGCCAGCATTGTACCTGGCACGTACTACTCAGCATCTCCTCCGGGGTACACTATTCTAGATGTGGATGCAAATGCAATGCTGTTTGTTGGCGGCTTGACTGGGAAAATAAAGGTAATGTGTTCCTCCTCCTGTTTATTTCATCTTTATTGACAACTCCTGACATGATTGCTTGAGGAGAAAGCATGAAAAATCTCTGTAAAACTTGACCACATTTTACTTAACTTGAGTTTATGAAAACATGGGTTTATTTTGAGTAAGAATTTTCTTCCTTAAATATTCACTGTGGAGACACAATACTTTTATGCCTATGTGTATTTACTTAAACAGTTGTTGTTTTGTCCTTATCTGTGACATCAATTTTTTTTATATTCTTATTTTAGTTGCCTCAAGAGCAAAATGTTTTTTAAGTATACCTCATATTCCGAATCAGTTTATGATTTATAGATATGAAGTGCTATAAAGTTCATACTCACATCTAATTAAAAGATTTATGAATACCTTGGGAAATATCACGGGAGCCATAAGCTTTCGAATCATGATCTGATTTTAAAAGTTTTCGAGTTGCTCTTCTGAGTCTTATAGGGTAATGCACTTAATATTCATAATTGCTTCATGGCAGGCCCTTGTGCATTTCAAATTGCAAAGTGCCTGCATTTTAAGGAAGTTTGTGTTGATTAAATGGAATTAGGTGTTGGAAAACGACTGTGGATAAGATGCAAGAACACAGCCAAATATAATGGATAATTCTAGGCTTGCCAGAATCACCCTGGGACAAGATTAGTCAGAAAATGTGAAAAGTTAGGGTGACCCTCAGTTTATGAGAACACAACCTTCATATAGAGTGAGGTTGTCTTACTTGCTTTGCGTATGAGATGTGACTCTAAGGGTTGGAAATTGGTTCCACAACTACACACTTAAGCCATCCTCATTTCTCAGTCTCATTTCTTAGCACTTCATATAAATATATATAGCGCATAGTAAATACAGTCATATTACCCACTTTCTCTCCTTCCCAGAAATATAAATATAGGGATAGCAAGCAGTAGTTCAAAAGAAACCATGAATTTTGAAATCGAATCCAGATTGGATTTCCTCCTTTACCACTTACTAAAATATGACCTTGGGCTAGTCGCTTAACCCCTTGGGCTTCAGTTTTCTCAATTAGAAAAGAGGTATTAAAAATATCTACTTTCCTTGCATATTGTAGGACATAATACTAAACTTATAACAGTTTATAGCCCTCCTTTTGTGCTAAATGATGTTCTAAGTAATTGATATGAATTAACTGGCTTAATTTTTACAACTCCAGAAGATACGTCTTAGTTCATTCAGGCTGCTATAACAAAAATATCATAAAACTGGGTAACTGATAAACAACAAAAATTTATTTCTCACTGCTCTAGAGGCTGAGAAGGCCAAGATCAAAACACCGGTAGGTTCGGTGTCTAGTGGGGGCCTGTTCCCATAGAAGGTGCCTTCTTACTGTGTCCTCTTGGTAGAAGGGGCGAAGGAGCTCTCTGGGGTCCCTTTTATCAAGGCACTAAACCCATTTATGAAGGCTGTACCCTCACGAAGTAATCATCTCTCAAGTGTTCCACCTACTAATACCATCACTTTGGAAGGTAGCATTTTAACATGTGTATTTTGGGAGGGATACAAATATTCAGCCGAGAGCAAGGCAGATGGTAATGTTCTCCTTATTTGATAGTTAAGGAGTCTGAGGAAGAGAGAAGTTAAATGTGTTGACCAAGGTCACACAGCAATTAGTGGCAAAGCTAGGTTTTGAACATAAGTTAATAGGCACATTACCTTGCTTCACTTGCCACAATGAATTATGAGATAAAATTCCTTTTTTTTTTTAAACTATAGTCCGCCCCTCCAACGGTCTGAAGGACAATGAACTGGCCCCCTGTTTTAAAAGTCTGAGGACCCCTGAGATAGATTATGTGTATAAAGTGTGTGACAAATGCCTAAGATATAGTAGTCACACCTTAAATTGTACCTTAACTAACAATTATTATGCAGATGTCATTGGGTCAATGTAACTTTCTATCAGTCTTTGAGAAAAAAAAAAAGAAAACATAGATAAATGAAATCTATAGAAAATCTTAAGAAATCACTTTGGTCACGAATTTCAAGGCTTCTGCCACACCAAGATATGAACCAAACACTAAAACCAAATAACCAAGTGAACTTGCTGTCAAGAATTTAAATGAACAGGGAAAAATCTGGAGTATAGCTTTTCAGGACATGAAGAGAAGCAAAAAGAAAGTAGAATTCACAAGTAGAATAATCAACCTCTAGAAAATTAAGACTCCAAATGACAACAGAGCATCTAAGGATTACTCTGACTGGTAAATGACAGGGGCTTTGTTTTTGCGTGTCTCTGCAACACTTGGTCACAATGATGGGAGGACATATGTGTTGATGAGTTTACCCTAAAATTACTATACATTTTCAACTATTTAGTGACCATCTTCTTTCATTTGTTCTAAAACCCAAACATGTTAATTCACTGTTTTTCCCAGATAATTCAAATAAATGCAGGTTAACTTTGGCATTGAGTTTTACATTTATAGGCACCAGAATATCATACAGTCACGCTTCCCTCAGCAACTGAGATAAGTGTTGAGAAAGGCATCATTAGGTGATTTCATGTTTGAGAGGACATCACAGGGCATACAGTACTTACACACATCATACACCTAGATTGTGAATCCCACAACACACATAGGTTATATGGTATAGTCTATTGCTTCTAGGCTACAAGCCTATGCAGCATGTTACAGTACAGAATACCATAGGCAATTGTAGCATAATGGCAAGTATTTGTATATCTAAACATAGAAAAGTTTACCATAAAAATATGGTTTTATAATCTTATGGAACCACTATTGTATACATTGTTCATTATTGATCAAAATATCATTGAGACACATGACTATATTAACTTACATCAATGCCAAAACAAATCATTTTTTAAATTTACAACAAGTTTCTATAGAATGGACCAGGACATTCTACTTCTTTGTGATTAAAGTCTGTATCAAGCTTAAGACTTTTTTCTGAGGATGTCACCATGTCTTTGTGAGGATGTTGATTGGAATTCAACAGATATTTATCGAGCAGGTCCTTTGATGTTTATACCAGCCAATACCACCAACCATCATCTTTTCTTTTACAAAACTGATTCCTTTTTCTTTAGTCTCTTGAATTGAACATTTGCTCGACTGTGACCAAAAATGAAAAATTTAGAATAGCACTACCATGAGATAATTTTTTTTTTTTTTTTTTGAGTTGGAGTCTCACTCTGTCACCCAGACTGGAGTGCAGTGGCCGCTCCTGGCCACCGCAGCCTCGACCTGCTGGGCTCCGGCAATCCTTCGGCCTCAGCCTTCCACATAGCTGGAGCTACAGATGTGTGCTACCATGCCCGGCTAATTATTTGATTTATTGTAGAGATGAGGTCTCGCCTGCCCAGGCGGGTCTCGAACCCGCGGGCTCAGGCAATCCACTCACCTCAGCCTCCCAAAGGCGCGGGATTACAGGCTGAGCCACCGAGCCTGGCTACCATGAGATAATTTATATGCATGCTAGCACTTTAAAAATACCTTTTATGTTGTCAGGATATACTCTTTCTCCTGAGCATGGCGGCGGGGGGGGGAGGATCTTAGTGTATGTGTGGCCTAGATTTGCCCAAAGAAAATAGAGGAGCACTAGAATTCGTTAAACACCTTTCTTGTGTCAATCACTAAATTTGGTACCCTATGAGCCAGCCCCACTACACAGGAACCAGAAGCTCCTGTGCTTGGAGCCTTTCCTGTGCTTGGACCCCACCCTAGGCCCCTCTTCATCTGGCTGTTCATTTACATATTCTTTATTTTGAAAAAAAACTGTTAAACGTTAAAAAAAATGGGTACCATAAATAAATTATCTAATTTTATTTCCACAATAATCCCATGATACAGACAAAAGAATCGAATCGTCTAGAACGTCAGCAGCTCATCTCAGGTCAGAAGCTAGGTAGTGTTCACTTACTAATGGTGATAAACAGCGCAAAACAAAAATTGCTGGGATCAGTTGATGGAATATGTGAGCATTTCTCTTTTTGTGGACCCATCCTGGAGTAGCAGATAGAATTATAAGGATATAATTTGTTGTTGTTGCCGACTTGGAGTCTCACTCTGTCACCCAGCCTGGAGTGCAGTGGCATGTTCACAGCCACCCCAGCGTCAGCCTGCTGGGCTCCAGTGATCCTTCCGCCTCAGCCTTCCAAGTGACTGGAACTACAGGCGTGCGCTACCATGCCCAGCTAATTTTTTTTTATTTCTTGTAGTGACGAGGTCTCACCAAGTTGCCCAGGCTGGTCTTGAACCCACAGGCTCAGGCAGTCCACTCACTTCAGACTCCCAAAGTGCTGGGATGACAGACTGAACCACGGGGCCGGGCCTAAATATATCATTATAAGAGTATAGAGCAGTAAACGGATGCATATGTGCAAAACTAAAAGTATCAGAAGAAATGAATAATAATGACTGGTTTTTGCTGAGAGTAACTCTCATGGATATTCCAAGATGGTTTGTGAAATTCTAAATTCTAACAAATACAATTATTTCTTTCCGCAGAAGGCTGATGCTGTACGAGTGACTACATTCACTGGCTGTATGGGAGAAACATACTTTGACAACAAACCCATAGGCTTGTGGAATTTCCGAGAAAAAGAAGGTGATTGCAAAGGATGTACTGTCAGGTGAGTTGAGTTGAGAATTCTCCCAAGGTCTATGCTGTGCATCACAAAAGCTTTAATTTTACCGTGCAGTATTCTGTTATCACGTGGAGGGCGTGGAGTAGGTTTGAAACGGCTATGCTCAGAGGTGGACTCAGCCAAAGCTAAGGAAACTTCGAGTCCCTGCCTGCACCTGTGCAGCCTTTCTCCAAGGCCCTGGGAGGCGACTTAAAAGTACCTTTCCATGGCCACATGCTTTTCTAAAATCTGCAGAGGTAAAATACTTTGACCACAATCAGTTAAAAGTGTAGTCCCTTTCCACTCCGACATTCCTTTGTGTTCAGGAGGTTTTGTGTGTCTGTAGGGATCTTGTGGTCATCATTTCTTTTTTCTTAAAGAGAACTCTTCCCAAACTGATTAAGCTTCAGGTCTCACTGAGCATGGATTTAGCCCACTTATGTTTATAACAAAATATAGATCCCTAGCCCAGATTTTAGATCCAACGGGATTTTTTAAATTGATACACAGGCTCCTATAAGGGCTTCAAGTGGAAACCTATGGAATTTGAAGATTTGCTTAAGGAGAGAAAGAGAACAAGGACCCAAGATTGGGAAAGAGAAAATGCCATAATACACACCATCAACTGTAAGGCAGAGGTTAGAACAAACAGGAATTTGAAAATATTTAACATCTGAACATTTAAAGCAACTACAGAGAATATTTTTTATAAAATGTACCTAACATATTTAACATATCTAGCATACAAAGATTATATAGATAATTAATATGTTTCTATAAAATTAAATAGAGGATATAAGACATTTAACTAGAAGTACAGGATTTCTCAGCATAAAAATCCTAGAGCCCACTAATCACCGGAGCTTAAAACAATTTTAATTATATTAAATCAAAACTATATAAGTTAAATACCTGGAAGCTTAAAGTGCCACACATAGCAACTTAAAAACCATTAGGTGCTTTGGAGTTCATATTTTTTATTTCCAATTTAAAAGGCATACACACATTTCCAGCACCCAAACTTCTCACTAATGTAGCAAAGTGTACCTCGCTTTTCCTTCTCAATATCTCTAGAGTTCCAAGGAAGAAGAGAACCCCAAAATATTATCACTCTGTAAGTTTAAACATTCAACCCTCTCTTTTTTGGCATCATAGACTTGCCAACAAGATATTGAGAATTTTTTCAAAGCCTGACTCAGTCACAGTTTACAATGGTTTTGTCAATAGTTTTCAATAAAATCTAACATGGAAAGCTGTCTGTAAAATTATTTCAATACACCAAAGACAATGAAGTCCACATTAATATTCTGCTATTCACAAACAAACATAAATTTTTCTCTAAGTATTTATTTAGCTAATTTCTGAGTAGGAATTTTAATAGCCTATTATCAACAAAACATCTAAAGCATTTAAATATCTATTGAGAACTGCACATCGTATGAGACTGTAACATCACTAGTTATCAATTCTGCAAAGATTTTTCACTGTCAACATTTAAAGTTTTATACTAATTACTATAATTATAATAGTATCCTTATATATTTCTAGGGTGTTTTGTAGGTTACAGAGATTCATCTTTACAGCTTGAGACTAGGTAGAATACGGTCTAGTCCCAGCCATCAAGAAACATCACCAAGAAGGGAAGAAAAGACAAACACTAAAATAGTCCAAATATAGGGCATACTAAAAATTCTTTTAAAAAGATGCACTCAGTATATTCTGATTATTCACGGCAGGTTAAGAGCATGAAGATCTGTTTCATGGAGAAAGTGACATTGGAGGTGGGTCTTGATAAGCGGAGATAGCAGGTAGTGTGTGGGTGGCATTCTAGTCCCCCAGAGACCAGCTAAAGCAAAGGTAGGAGGTTGGAAAACCAGAGTGCTTTTAGAAAAGAGCAAGTGTGAGTTTACCTCTGCAGGACTGACAAATAGGAGAATGGTGGAGGTAAGCTGCCACGTCCTCCTAGGTTTGTGCACTGTTCTTCTCAGCATAGGCATGCTCTTCACCACCCAGTACGGGTAGCTGAATACAGTGTGAGCCAACATAGCTGAAGACATCAGCTCAAAAGTACTGCGCCCACACAGGCCTGCACACAGGCCCGTCCACCTATGCACTTGCCTTCGGCTTCATTTGGCCAAGCTCTCTTTCTTGGAAGGGTTCATTAACCAGTTCACATTACCACATTTCTGTCACTGGGCAGTGTCAACCCTTCCTTGCACCCCTTGTCACCAAACTACCTTCACTTTTTCCTTTAAGATTTAGTCCTGCGTTTTCTGAAATAATTCATATTCTTTCTCCACCCCACCCCCCATATACAGGGAGTGTCAAAAAAAAGTATGCACATTTTAAGGATGACGTCCATTCAAAAGATGGTGCTAATCAAATGGGTGCTAACATCATCATGTGACAGGAAAAGAAAATAGCAGAAGCACCACTGAGCAAACGTCATGCTACACATTGCTACTGTGATTTAATTCAACTTTGAAAAGTAATACATGCATAGCATTGCTTAATATGTCTATACATTTTTTGGCACCCCCGTGTATATATATGAACACACACACATACACACACACACACACACACATACACACACACACACACACACACACACACACACACTTCTTTGGGACATCAATGTAGGCAAAGAACTTACGGCTAAATATTTTTTTGGTGGGGGGGCTTTGCATTTAATTTGCTGCTGTGTCCTTTTTTTTTTTTTTTTTTTCCCCTCCTTTCTGTTTTTTATAGCAATAGTTTTGGGGAATACAAAGAGTTTTTGGTCTGGGCTTTCAACGTGCCCACCACCCCCACCTGTGTGCGTTGTACCCAGCCGGTAATGTTTCTGTCCCTCCACCCTTCCCTACTCCCCCTTCTGAGGCTCCAGTGTCCATCATTCCATTCCCTACACCTTTTCAGGCCCTTAGTTTAGCCCCCACCTGTAAGTGAGAACATGCGGTGTTTGGTTTTCTGTTCCCGAGTTAGTTCACCCAGGATGATGTTCTCCGACTCCTTCCAAGTTGCTGCAAAAGACACCATTTCATTCTTTTTGATAGCTGAATAGTGTTCCCTAATGTATATAATACCACTTTTTCATTACCCACTAATTGATTTATGGGCATTTAGGGCGATTCCACATCCTTGCAATTGTGAACTATACAAACATGCAGTACAGTCATTTTAACATAATAACTTCTAGAGCTAGATGCCTGGTTCTATCCTGTACTAGATACCTAGTAGTGGGATTGCTGGATCAAATGGTAGATCTACTTTCAGTTCTGTGAGTAGTCTCCATAGCACTTTCTATAGAGATTGTCCTAATCTGCACTCCCACCAACAGCGTATAAGCATTCCCTTTTCTCCACATCCACACCAGAGCCTATTTATTGTTTTCTTATTTTTTAATAATGGCCATTCTGACTGGTATAAGGTGGTATCTCATTGTGGTTTTAATTTGTATTTCCCTGACGATGAGCCTTTTTTCATATATTTGTTGGCCATTGGTATATCATCTTTTGGGAGGTGACTGTTCAAGTCATTTGCCCACTTTTTAATGGCATCATTTGCTTTTTTTCCTGTTAATTTGATTGAATTATTTGTAGATTCTGCATATTAGTCCTCTGTCAGATGCATAGTTTGTGAATATCTTCTCACATTCTGTGGGTTGCCTATCTGCTCTGTTGATTATTTCTTTTGCTGTGCAGCAGCTTTTTAGTTAATTATAAGTCCCACTTGTTTATTTTTGTTTCTGCTGCTTTTGCTTTGGGGGTTTTAGCCATAAATTCTTTGCCTAGGATGATGTCCAAAAGAGTTTTTGTTTTGTTTTGGGGGGATTTTTTGTTGTTTGTTTTGTTTTGAGTCAAAGTCTCACTCTGTTGCCCAGGTTAGAGTGCAGTGGCACATTTACCACTACCACAGCCTCGACTTGCTGGTTTCAAGCAATCCTTCCACATCAGCCTTCCAAGTAGCTGGAATCACAGGCATGCACCACCATACCCAGCTAATTTTTTGATTTATTGTAGAGACGATGTCTTGCCAAGTTGCCCAGGCTGGTCTTGAACCCCTGAACTTAGGCAGTTCTCTGGCCTCCACCTCCTAAAGTGCTGGGCAAAAGAGTTTTCCCTATGCTTTCTTCTAGAATTTTTATGGTTTCCGATCTAACATGTAAGTCTTTAACCCGTCTTGAATTCACTTTTGTATATGGGGAGAGAAATTTTCAAGTTTCACTTTTCTGCATGTAGCTATCCAATTTTCCCAGCACCATTTGTTGAATGGGGTGTCCTTTCCCCAGTGTTTTTTTTTTAGTTTTTTTGTTTTTTGTTTTTATCTGCTTTGCCAAAGATCAATTGGTTTTAAGTATTTGGGCTTATTTCTGGATTCCCTATTCTGTTCCATTGGTCCATGTGTCTGCTTTTGTACCAGTACCATGCTGTTTTGGTTACTTGTAGTATAATTTGAAGTCAGGTAATGTGATGTCTCCAGTTTTGTTTTTGTTTTTGTTTTTGTTTTGCTTAGGATTCTTTTGGCTATTCTTCCTCTTTTTTAGATCCATATGAATTTGGGGGACTATTTTTTCTAATTCTGTGGAAAACTAAATTGGTAGTTCGATAGGGATTCTGTTGAATCTGTGGATTACTTTGGGCAATATGGTCATTTTAGCAATGTTGAGTCTTCCAATCCATGAGCATGGATGTTTCTCCTTTTACCTCCTTCTTTAAATATATTTCTAAGTATTTTAGCTTTTTGGCTGCTATTGTAAATTGAATTGAGTTCTTGATTTGATTCTCAGCTTGATTGCTGTTGGTGTATAGAAGTGCTGCTGATTTTTTTTGTGTTGATTTTGTACCCTGAAACTTTGCCAAATTCATTTATCAAGTCCAGGAGTCTTTTGGAGGAGTCTTTACGATTTTCTAGTTATAAGATCATATCCTCAGCATACAGAGATAGTTTGATTTCTTCTTTTCCAATTTGGATATACTTTATTTCTTTTTCTTGCCTGATTGCTCTGGCTAGGACTTCCAGTACTATGTTGAATAATAGTGGTAAAAGTGGACATTCTTGTCTTGTCCCAGTTCTGAGGAGGGATGTGTTCAACTTTTCTCTGTTCAGGATGACATTGACTGTGGGTTTGTAGTGTATAGATTTTATTATTATGAGGAATGTTCCTTCTATGCCTATTTTACTGAAGGTCTTTATCATGAAAGGATGCTGGATTTTATCAAATGCTTTTTCTGCATCTATTGAAATAATTAAATGATTTTTGTTTTTAATTATTTTTATGTAGTGGATCACATTTTGTGATTTGCATATGTTGAAAGACACTTGCATCCCTGAGGTAAAACCCTGTTGGTCTTGGTATATTGTTTTTTTTATGTGTTGTTGAATTCAATTTGCTAATATTTTGTTGAGGATTTTTGTGTCTATGTTCATAAGGGATATTGGTCTGTAGTTTGCTTTTTTGGTTGTGTCTTTTCCTGGTTTGGTATTGAGGTGATACTGGCCACATAGAGTGAAATAAAGGGGATTCCCTTCACTTCAATCTTGTGGAATAGCTTCAGTAAAATTAGTACCAGGTTGTGTTTTGGTTGTTTTGGTTGTTTTTGTTTTTGAAGTTCTGGTAGAATTCAGCTGTGAGTCCATCGGGTCCTAGACTTTTTTGTTTTTGGCAGACCTCTAATTACTGTTTCAATCTCTCTACTCATTATTAGTTTGTTCAGAGCTTCTGGTTCTTCCTGATTCAAGGTTGAGGGGTCATATGTTTCCAAGAATTTATTAATTTCCACTAGTCTGTTTGCATAGAGATGTTCATAATAGCCTTGGATGACCTTTTGAATTTCTATCATATCAGTTGTAATGTCTCCATTTTTATTTCTGTTTGAGCTAACTTAAGTTTTCTCCCTTTGTTTCTTAATTAATCTAGCTAGCTAGCAGTCTATCAGTTTTGTTTATCTTTTCAAAGAACCAACTTTTCATTTCATTGATCCTTTGTTTTTATGTCAGTTTCATTTAGTTCCACTCTGATCTTCGTTATTTCTTTTGTTCTGCCAGTTTTGGGTTTGGTTTGTTCTGATTCCTTGAGGTGTGATGTTAGGTTGTCAATACGTGATTTTTCAGTCTTATTAATGTAGGCCTTAAGGGCTATAAATTTTCCTCTGAGCATAGCTTTGACTGTGTCCCAGAGGTTTTGAAAATATGTTTCATTGTTGTCATTCATTTCAAGGAATTTTTAAATTTTCATCTTGGTTTCATTGCTGACCCAAGCATCATTCAGGAGCAAATTGTTTAACTTCCATGTTTTCATTTGGTTTTACAAGTACTACTTGGAGTTAATTTCTAGTTTGATTCTACTGTGATCTGAGAAGGTGCTTGATATGATTTTGGTTTTTGTGAATCTACTGAGATGTGATTTGTGACCTATCTTGGAGAATATTTCATGTGCTGATAAGAAAAATGAATATGTTGTAGTTTTAGGATGGAACGTTCTATAACTATCTGTTAGTCTCATTTGCTGTAGAGTCTGGTTTAACTCCAATGTCTCTTTGTTGAATTTCTTCCTTGATGATCTGACTATTGCTGTCAGTGGAGTGTTGAAGTCTCTATTATTGTATTGTTGTCTATCACTTTTTTAGGTGTAGTAGAATTTATTTTAAAAAGCTGGGGGCTCTGGTATTAGGTGCATATATATTTAAAATTGTTATGTCTTCTCATTGTATTAATCTCTTTATTGCTATATAATAACCATCTTTGTCTTTTTTGTTTTTTACTATTGTTAATTTAAAGTCTGTTTTATCTGATATGAGAATGGCTACTCTTGCTCAGTTTTAGTTTCCATTTATGTGGAATATTATTCTCCACCCTTTTACCTTGAGGCTATAGGAGGCTTTGTGAGTTAAATGGGTCTCTTGAAGGCAGCAGATATTTGGGTTGTGTTTTGTTGTTGTTTTTCCACACTACCAGTTCATATCTTTTTAGTGGGGCATTGAGACCATTTATGTTCAGAGTTAATAATTATGTGTAAGGTACTGTTCCATTCATCATACTGGTTGCTATCTGGCTTCTTTATTTATTTATTTTCTCTATTGAGTTGGTATTCCACAAGCCCTGTGAACTTTACGATTTCCAGCATTTTTCTACTGGTGTATTTTGACTTTCTGTTTCTGTATTTAGAATTGCTTTGTAGAGCCAGTCTACTGGTGACAGATTCCCTCAGTGTTTGCTTGTCTGTAAAGGACTTTTTTTCCTCCTTCATTTATGAAACTTTGTTTTACAAGATATAAAATCTTTGTTTGACTGAGGAGATGCTGTTTGAAGGAGATTGAAGATGGGGTTCTAGTCCTTTCTGGCTTATGGGGCTTCTTCTGAAAGATCTGATAGGTTTACCTTTGTAAGTTATTTGAGGCTTTTGTTTCACTGCCCTTAAAATTCTTTCTTTTGTATTAAATTTGCATAGCCTGATGATTATATGCCTTGGGGTTGACCTATTTGCAGTGATTCTTTTGGAAATTCTTTGGCTCAGAGGGCCTTGCAAGTTCGTGGTAGGAGCACTGAATGCCTGAATTCCCCTCACTCACCTTCCCCGCTGTGTCCAGAAGCTGTGGTGGACTGTGGTCGTGCAGGTGAGAATCTGGCCAGTTCCAGCTTAGATCAGTGGATTTTTTCCTTCTTCTTCTTTGCTCTAAGTGGTTGTTATCACTCCTTTGGAGACTCATGGACCCCATACCTTTCTGGGTTCTGGGAAAACTCTCTATCTTGGTTGACTCTGTAGGAGAAACTCTCTCTAGCTGCCTTATTCTATGGGTGAAATTCTCTCTATCTCTCTATCTTGGTTTACTCTGTAGGAGAAATTCTCTCTAGCTGAAATTCTCTCCATCTTAGTCCTATCTCCATAATTCTATATTTTTTAATGTTTTAATGTATCTTTTTGAGCTGAGCTAATATTTTGATTAGGGTTGTTATTGTTTTGTGAGTTTTATGATTACATAGTTGCATAAATTTTGAGTGAGCTACCCCAACCCTGTTTTCCCATAAGCCCTGTTATTTGTAAAAATAATTTTTATGGAATCCCTGGTGTTTGTTTTTTGGGTTTTTTTTTTTTTTCCAGGAAAATGTTGATCACATTTTAACATAAAGATCAATCGTTTCTGTTAAAGATCAGAAGTGACTTTATGAGGAAGATATAAACGAAAGGCTAAAGAAAAGATTTTGTAAAAGACCTTAGAATGGCAGTTTTAGAAATTTGCATTTATCAGATAGTCAATAGAAGGGATATAATTATTGTTATGCTTTAGAAAGAGTCATCTATCAAAGACATTTTAAAAGTGTATCTTAGTTTTATTAAACTTCTAAAATTCACGTTAAGATTAAAATAGAGAAAAACTATTATAAATAAAATGTATGTAGCTGAGCACTGAAATGATGATGAAACTTTAATACATTTAAGCCCATTTTCATTGTGTTCTCTAAATAACAGCTTACTTGTGGAAGAAAATGGCTATTCTAAAATAGCATAATTTGTCCTTACTAACTTGACCAGACATCAGTGTTCAAAAGAGAAACAAAAGACAAATTAAGAAGCTTAGCATTTACTAATCATAAAAACATATGCTTTTATGCTTGTTGGTAAATATACTCAAAATAATTAAGGACATTCTGTTATAATGTTAGATGTTGTAATATTATAGAATGTACCCAGAAGAACTCTCTCCTGTTTTTCTTCTTCCCACAGTCACCAATTCAAAGCCAGACTTTCCTTGTTTGAGCTAGTGCCAGCTAGTAAGTTAAGTGAAGTAGGCTCATCTTAACTGTATCTCGATGTTTGGCCTCTCTTGGCAAGCAACTCTTTCTCAACGATGTCCCCACAATTGAGACTTACTCCGCAACAACATCAGATATTTAGATGAAAGATAGATGGATATAGCCTCACATTTGAAAAAATATATATTTTGAATGTTGTATTCACAAGTCATCTTAGATGTTTGTTAATTATTCAACCAATATTGATTGAACATGCTTTCTCTGTGAGGCAATTTGCTATACTAAATCTTTTTCTTCCCATAAATATTGACTGAATTCTATAAGCCAAGTGCTGTACTAGACGCTGAGTTTGTTCCTGATATGAGAACTGGTTCGTAATCTCTAGGTAGTCTCATAGAGCTCACATTCTTGTGAAGGAAACAGATAAAAATCACACAAATAAATACAGGCATCCTTTATTGTCTGGATCTAGTCTGTTCCAGAAAACCCTGTTGGAAGGTGAGTATTCAGAGAGTAGGGGACTGTACTCCATTATGTTATCATATAGGAAATGTAATAATGTGTTCTCAGCCCATCCAGAAACCCGACTATGTTGTGTAAATACCATTAAAACACACTTAAAAGTCAATATAGCTATCCACCAAGAACTTCTGCAAAATAGAAAATGTTTAAAACACCAGTGACCTAGTTATTTAACACCTAATGAAAGCTGAAACATGGTGGTTACTTAGTTTAGGACACTGGCAGTGGAGGTGGAGAAACGTGGGACGATTGAAGACATATTTGGGATGGTCTCTGCTCTCTGTAACAGCTCGCAATCCAGTTCCAGAAATAGTTTGAAACATTGAATGATGACAGACTAAACAGACAGGTTCTGATTCATGTGAAATGTCTCTCTTCAGTCCTCAGGTGGAAGATAGTGAGGGGACAATTCAGTTTGATGGAGAAGGCTACGCACTGGTCAGCCGCCCCATTCGCTGGTACCCCAACATCTCCACTGTCATGTTCAAGTTTAGGACATTTTCTTCAAGTGCTCTCCTGATGTATCTTGCCACACGAGACCTGGTAAAGATCATACGCATGGCAGATCTTTCATGATTGAAAATGTGTTTGCTTTTTTTAGGGAGAATTTCAAAACACTTACTCGTTATTAATAAAATTATCAATTATTGTTTTAAAAAAGTAGTTTGTGTGACAGCCAAAAATTGGTGAGATGCATAGTGTTTATATATTTTCATTGATAACTTTAATCACAGATATAACTTATTTGCTATTATTTTCAGTATAACTCCCCATGTAATCCTTTAAGAGAAGTATCCAGTAAGTATTTTCCCAGCATGTAACCTTGCATCAGAAAAATACTTCCTTAATCTTATTCCAGAGACCTAAGTTGAAAAGGTGATTTTAAATATTCTTTGATCATTTTTTTGTTTGTTTGTTTTAGGTCAGTATTTCTTAGTGAATTCTTTAAGGAAACATACCATTGAGTTTGCTTAATATGCTTTCAAAGAAACCTACTTTTTACTACTGTAATAAAGGGATATGTCCTAGAAATTTGGTTGGGGCTGTTTGTACAGTAACATCACACTGACAAAATTTCACAGAAACAGCAACACCAATTCCGTTTTCAAAATGGATTTCCATAACACAGCAACACATTCAGCAATTTAGCCATAAGGCCTTATTTTAAACCCCACCAAAACAAAGTGAATACCCACATATTTCTCTGTGTATCTAATCACTGGTGTATTTTTCCTTTATTAATAGAAAGATTTCATGAGTGTAGAGCTTGCTGAGGGGCACGTAAAAGTCAGTTATGATCTGGGTTCGGGAATGGCTTCCGTTGTCAGCAATCAAAACCATAATGACGGGAAATGGAAATCATTCACCCTGTCAAGAATTCAAAAACAAGGTGAGTTCCTGTAGTAATAATGCAGTGTGGGACCTTAATCGCGCTATCCAAAGCACACATGCACCTGATCAGGAGAAAGACCCAACACTGTCTGTAATTTTAGCTACTCACAAGTTCAGTGAAAAATTGATACAGTAATTTCTTTGACTTAGATGATTGGTGATTTGGGTTAGAAATTACTGGTTGAAGAGCCAAATGGTCTTCTGTCATTTTCCTTTGAAACGGAGAGCTTCATTTGAAAGCATAAAACTGTCTTACAACTTGTAAAATTATATCCTGTAGTAGGTTTGAAAAATGTCATGTGCTTTTCCTTTCTTCCTATTTCGCCAGGATGTTGCCTTTGGCAGCCCATGGCAGAATCTGGGTGGGGGAGGGGGGAGTGGGGAGGGAACAGCTACCACTTCTTTGCTTCATTAAAAGCACCCAAAATGTGCATGCAGGCAAATAAATGATTGATCAATAATGGCATGACATTTTTATGGTTCTGGAACATTTTAAAACACTTTCACAAACATTATTTTATTTGATCACATAAGCAAATATTTTATTCTAGTGGTAGAGAAAGTACGATGTACACTCAAATTTTTACCTGGTCACAGACATATATGCAAGATCTCACAACCAAAACAGAAATCCAAGTCTATTCATTCTTAATTGTAATGCTATTTCTATTTAAGTATAATTCTTATAATTTTGTTTACTATGGCATTACCAATACTTGCAAATGGAACTTTGATACTTCTGCTAATATAAATAGATGTAATTAACATTGACAATACCAACGCAACATTGCATAAACATTTAGATGTAACTGTGTAACATGTTTCGTTCTTGCATGTCACCCGTATCTGTCAAGCTCCTACTAAGTACGGTGCAAGACCTAAATGAAGCTCTCAGCAAATCCTTGCCGTCAAGGAGTTTGCCATCTAATGGGGGAGATAAACAAGTGTCAATGGTTATGGAGCGACTTACTGTGATAGAGATGCGTGTAGCAGGCTAGCAATTTCAGAAGAGAGAAACATTTAAGGCAAACAGGCCAGCTCCCAGGGGAATGCCTCTGAGTCTCGAGCATAAGTAGAAGAGCTTTCTGGATGAAAGTATACATGGATGTTTCAATGGTGAAAATTGTGCTGAAAGCTTGGAGCCCTCAGAGAGGATGATACCCACTTTTCAACTGCATCTCTCTGGAACATGAAGCTCTGAAGGAACTCCTCAGTTGGGACAAAAACTGGCTTTGCGCTTCTTTACATTGGAGTATTGCTGCATATGTTGTTCCCATGTAAGAGAGACACAACGTGTGTTAGCATGTTAGAAGCTCTGTGGAGTAGAAGAATGTTTACCTCTGTTTGACCCAGCATTTCTTCTTTCATCACAGAAATCCTTCCATTCCTGCAATCAGCATTCTACTGAACACTCTTTGGCAAGTGCTTTTTAGTACCTTCAAGTAAATCCTCAGTCTAAGCAGATGAATGCATGCAGGAAATTATCAGAAAAGGCCAAGAGATAATAGAGTCAGTATATAAAGGGCCCTAGGAGCTAAGAGAGTGAGTTTCAACTTTATCCTGGAAGCTACAGGAAACTTCAAAAGTTTTAATCAAGGGTGTGACACCGTCAGACTCGTGCTTTGGTAAAGTTGCTGTAGCAGCAGCTTGGAGGGTAGATTTGTGACAATTTGGGATGTCACTACAGTCTGCAGTAAACCAGCTAAAGAAAGGAGAATGAAAAATAAGTGAATAACCATGAGAGTGGAAATAATGGAGTTGAATGACATTAAGTATCTTAAAATTGAAGATCTGTGTGATATATTTGATGTGGAGGCTAAGGTCTTGTATAATAAGAATCCCACGCTTTGGGAGGCCAAGGTGAGTGGATTGCCTGAGCCCGCGGGTTGGAGACCCACCTGGGCAACGTGGCGAGACCTCGTCTCTACAGTAAATCAAAAATTAGTCGGGCGTGGTAGCGCGCCTGTAGTTCCAGCTACTTGGAAGGCTGAGGCAGAAGGACTGCCGGAGCCCAGCAGGTCGAGGCTGCGGTAGCCGGAAGCGTGACACTGCACTCCAGTCTGGGCGACGGAGTGAGACTCCAACTCAAAAATAATAATAATAATAATAATAGTAATAATAATAATAGAAATTCAAGTTGGGCGTGGTGGTTCATACCTGTAATCCCAGCACTTAGGGAGGCAGAGGTGAGAGGATTGCCTGAGCCCAGGAGTTCGAGATTAGCCTGGGCAACTTGGCCAGACCTTGCCTCAACAGTAAATCAAAAAATTAGCATGGTGGTGTGCACCTGCAGTTCTGGCTGCTTGAAAGGCTGAGGCAGAAGGATCACCTGAGCCCAACAGGTCGCGGCTGCAGTGGCCAGTGATTGTGCTACTACACTCCCACCTGAGTGACAGAGCGAGGCTCTGACCAAGAACAAAAAATCATCACCTTAAGCCCTGGAAGGTTCGGTTGTTTAGACTTTGATTCTCAAACCTGGTTGGGAACTTCAGCCTTCTCTGCCCCATAATTGTTCCCCATTCTCAATTGCCTCTGATGTCTCATCACTAACTTGTCAAATCAAATAAGCAACATTGTTGATTATAACACAGGTATAACTGTCCTATTTTTCCATTTGTATTTTCATAGTTAGTATATTTTTCTGCTATTTTTAAAGTATTATTATTCTAGCATGTCAAATAACATGTATTAATCTTTCATTCTTTTTTTCTTTTTTCTTTTTAGTCAGGGTCACACTCTGTCACCCAGGCTAGAGTGCAGTGGCACTATCACAGCTACCACAGCCTCTATCTCCCAATCCTTCCACTTCAGCCCCCCAAGTAACTGAGACTTCAGACGCTTGCTACCATGCCTGGCTAACTTTTTGATTTTTTTGTAGAGGCGAAGTCTTGCTGTGTTGCCTAGGCTGGTCTTGATCTCCTGGGCTCAAGCAATCCCCCTGCCTCAGCCTCCAGAAGTTCTGGGAATACAGGTGTGAGCCACCGCAACCAGCCTTAGGTATTTTCATTTTTCTCATAAAGATAAAAACATTGAAGCCACAATAGATAAAAGAGCAAAGGTTATACACAAATAATTCACAAAATACAAAAATATGTAGACTTCTTATAAAGTTTTTAAAAATGCACTCTCGACAGAGTGCAAGAATATAGCAATTTATCTGCAGTAGCAATATTCAAAGATCACATTTAAAGCAGTGAAATATAAATTAGAGAATTAAAAAGAAAAAGACTTGGGAAAATAACCTTGCTATCTGCTTTGATCAGCTCTTATGAGACACATTTATTAAATACCAACTATGTGACATATGCTATGCTGAATCAATGTACATGAATGCAGTTTCTACCGTTGAGTGGCTTATAATCTGTGCTACATAAATAAATAAATTCTATAGGATGCAGTAAACCTCATGGTAGACACTATGGAAGAAGCGATAAGACACAAAATGAGCTCAAGGCATTTTGGGGGGGAGATAGAGACAGTTGCGGGGTAATCCAGGGCAAGATGCATCACCTGAAAAGATAAAGATATAGAAAAGTATAGATTATTTGGGGAAAATTGAACTTATTTTCTTTTTTTTTTTTTATTTACTTTTTATTTTTGAGTTGGAGTCTCACTCTGTCACCCAGACTGGAGTGCAGTGGCCGCTCCTGGCCACTGCAGCCTCGACCTGCAGGGCTCTGGCGATCCTTCCGCCTCAGCCTTCCGAGTAGCTGGAACTGCAGGCGCACGCTACCATGCTAGGCTAGTTTTTGATTTATTGTAGAGATGAGGTCTCACCAAGTTGCCCAGGCGGGTCTCAAACCCGCGGGCTCAGGCAATCCACTCAACTCAGCCTCCCAAAGCGCGGGATGACAGACTGAGCCACCAAGCCCGGCTTGGACTTCTTTTAAATTACTGACCTTTAAATTTCAAAGGTTTGGTGGAAGATAGCCCCAGCCATGTTAACAAGAACCAGATCACAGGAAGTCATTTAAACCATGTTGAGGAGTTGGGGTTCATCCTAATGAACTTGATTTTAAGTTGAGATGTGACTTACTAATTTCAGTTTATGTATATTAGTCTATATTTGATCCAAAAGATCAAAGTGGAAACAGGGGTGACCAATTAGGTTGACCAATAGTCGAGGCAGGAACTAAATAATGCTTGAAATAAGAGTGGTAGTGAGATTTGCCATTAAAGAAATGCAAAGTCAATTTGCAGTGCACTACCATGACACAGTTATTAAATGTCCAAAATTAAAAAGATTGACCATTCCCAGTGCTAGCAAGAATATGGAACAACTAGAACGCTTACACGTGCTGGTGAGGATACAAAATGACACACCACCACCAGGCTGGAAGTTTCTTACAAAATTAAATATATACCTACCACATGAATCAGCCATTTCACCTCTAGATATTTACCCAAGGCACATGAAAGCAAAGACTTGCACCAGAACGTTCAGAGTACGTGTATCTGTGTGACTCAAAAGCTAAAAACAACTCAGACTTCCATCAGCAGGTAAATGGAGATACACAAATTGTGGTGTATCCTCCCATGGAATACTACTCAGCAATAAAAAGTAATAAAGCATTCAAATACATAAAAACTGATAAATATTCAAGTAAATATTGAGGAAAATAAGGCAAAGAAAAAAGAGTACGTTTATATAAAATCACATATAAAATGCAAACTAATCTACAGCACAGAAAGCAGACAGAAGCTACTTGTGATGGAACACACAAAAGGCAGGATGACAGGGTTACAAGGAAGCGTAAGGAAACTTTGGGGGTGATGGATATATTCATTTTCTTGAGTGTAGTGATGACTCCACAGATATACATATTTCAGAAGTGGTCAAATTGTGCGCTCTAAGTAGGGGCGAATCATAGGATGTCAATTACACCTCAGTAAAACTGTTTGGAAAATGCCGGGCTTGGTGGCTCAGCCTGTAATCCTGCACCTTTGGGAGGCTGAGGTGAATGGACTGCCTGAGCCCGTGGGTTCGAGACCTGCCTGGGCAACTTGGCGAGACCTCATCTCCACAATAAATCAAAAATCTGCCGGGCGTGGGAGCGCGCGCCTGTAGTTCCAGCTCCTTGGAAGGCTGAGGCGGAAGGATCGCCGGAGCCCAGCAGGTCGAGGCTGCAGTGGCCGGGAGTGGCCACTGCACTCCAGTCTGGTCAACGGAGTGAGACTCCAACTCAAAAAAAAAAAAAGAAAAAGAAAAATAGAACAGACACGGGGACCCAGGGCTCTCTAGAAGCTCAAAGTTCGCCTGCATGCCATTTACTTATGTAGCAAATCCTGACATGTACCTCACAACTCTAACGTAAAAATAAAAAAGGGAAAAGATTAGAGTTATTTAGGAGAAGAAATTGGTAAGGTGTTGAATGATTAGACATGAATAGTGGGAAGAAAAAAAAGTAATACAGATCTGGGAGTAGAAAGATAATCCTTTCGGTTTAGAATGTTTAGTTTGAGGCACTCAAGGAAAATGCAGGTGACAATATCATCTGTACTTTAATTAATTAATTTTGATTATTATCTGTTATTTGTGGATTTTTACATAAAAACCAGGTCCAGGCATACATGTTTTGGAATCATCAACATACTATAAATAGATTTTAAAAAACTTGAGCATATTCAGAGGGTTAAAACCCAAGAAGTAGGCACAAGAAGAGATTGGGGACCATTAACGTTTTCGAAGTGCTCAAAAATAAGTCCTAGGCAAAATTTGAGAATAAGAATTAAGACACCAGAGAGCTTGGTATTATGGAAGCCAAAAGAAATTTCCTCGACAGAAGGAAATGGTAACAGCATCAAACACTACATACATATGGCTTAAAATAAGGACCAAAAAGACTTCACTGGGTTTGGCTGGAGGTCCCTGAAGACTTTAGTAAGATCAGAGTCCACAGAGTAGTTGGGACAGAAACTGAAATAAGGCTCTGGCAATGTGGGCCATTGCTTCTTTTCAGTAATCAAATTAGTTGTTTTACATGAATTATTTTGAGCTAGTTTGTAGGAGCACTGTCCCTTGCCTCTCAAGTGCAATCCTTCAGGAGGGCATTCCCCATCTTCCTTGAGATTTGTTGAACCATGACGAATAGAAGTGTGCCGCATCCTGCAAATGCACTGATATGGAAACAAGGTTGAGGAGAATTATTTAGATTATCAGTGGATTCAGAGAGAGAGAAAAAAGAAAGAATTACCAAAGTAAAAACAATTCACTTTTGATGGCTCAGCATCGATTATAAAATACTTGTTAAGTCCCTATTCTGTGTCTATTATTTAATAAAACCCTTATCTTCCCTGCTTACCCATCAATGATGTCTAAATTCATCAACTCTGAAATTCTGTGTTAATAACTTACTTTCCTTTTTCTGTAAGGAAAAGAAATAGGGCAAGAAATAAAAGTGAGTGCTAGCATTTCCTAGGAGAAACTACTTCTTCACTATCACTCACGGTTAGAGCTAAACCCTTCCTTTTTATTTGAGTTGGAGTCTCACTCTGTCGCCCAGACTGGAGTGCAGTGGCCGCTCCCGGCCACCGCAGCCTCGACCTGCTGGGCTCCGGCGATCCTTCCGCCTCAGCCTTCCAAGTAGCTGGAACTACAGGCGCGCGCTACCGCATCCGGCTAATTTTTTGATTTATTGTAGAGATGAGGTCTTGCCAAGTTGCCCAGGCAGGTCTCGACCCCATGGGCTCAGGCAATTCACTCACCGTAGCCATCCAAGGCACGGGATTACAGGCTGAGCCACCGAGCCCGGCTTAAACCCTTCCTTTAAGTCAGTAAAAATACACCGTCTTAGGTCTCTCTGCCAGTTAACGCTTGGGCCAGTGAATTTCAATTCAATTGTGTTCCTGCTCCTTAATCAGTTTTTCTTAGAATGATTTCTAAAAATGCATATATTCACTCATGGATAAGGAGGAAAACTACCTCCAGTCACTGGTTTGCCAGTGATAGAAAAGCAGAATCTCATTTTCAGACACCATTAAAATACCTACCAGGTCTGCAGAAAGAGACTGTTTTCATGTTCCAGTCAACAGTCTCATATGAAAATGTCTTTGCTGATCTAGATAAAAAGGAATATTTATGAAAAAGTTTTAAGAACAGTTTTATAAATCTATTTCCTTTTAGTCACCAGTCTAGTCAAGGAGATATATGCATATGAAACTAGTTATGTGTATGAAAGTAATTAAATATGTGTACGAAAGTAATTAAATTTTAAAATATTAACCTGCTATGTATCTTTAAGGACAGCTATTCTTTTTAGATGTTTTTGTTGTTTTTTCAAGTCTGCTTCGAGGATTTGAAGTGTGAATGGGTTTAGGCATTTCATTTTGGTCCTTTTTTACAAAGCAATTATGTTTGATTTTATTGAAGATAAATCTTTTTGGAATGGTAGGGTTATAAACTACAAAGGAATTTTGGGATTTGATATTCCTCTGTGCCTTCCAAAGAGCACTAATTCTAAAGGTTTCGTTGAGGAGACATAATAATATTTCGTAGTCAAATAAATTTGGGAATAACTTCTTGCTTTATATCCTTGTCTTGAAGAATTGTATTGTATGTTAACATGTTGAGAGATCTAAGCAGCCAAAAAATTAAAATATTTGTGTAGCCCAGTGTTTGTCATATTCATATATTTATTTTCTTTGAACTTTAGAGGTATGTGTGCAGGTTAGTTACATAGGTATATTGCATGATGGTGAGGTTTGGGTTTCTATTGAACCGATCACCCAAAGAGAAAACATAGTCCCCAAAGGATAGTTTTTCAGCCCTTGCTTCCTCCCGACTTTAGGCGTCTCCAGTGTCTGTTGTTCTCATCTTTAGGTCATGGGTATCTGCAGACAAGTGAGAGCATGCAGTATTTGGTTTTCTGTTTCTGTATTAATGCACTGACAATAACGGCCTCCAACTGCATCCACGTCGCTGCAAAGGACATGATTTCATTCTTTCTAATAATGGCTGTGTACTATTCCATGGTGTATTATACCCACATTTTCTTTATCCAGTCCACCAATTCTGGGCACCTAGATTGGTTTCATGTCTTTGCTATAGTGAATAATGCTGCAATAAGTATACAAGTGCAGGTGTCTTTTGGTAGAACAATTTGAGTTCCTTTGGATATATAACCAGTAATGGGATTGCTGGATTGAGTAGTAGTTCTGTTTTTAGTTCTTTGAGAAATCTCTGGTTTCCACAGGCATTGAACTGGTTTGCATTCCCACTAGCAGTGTATGAGTGTTCCCTTTTCTCCACTATCACGCCAACATCCAGCGTTTTTTGACTTATTCATAATAGTCATTCTGACTAGCGTGAGATAGTATCTCACTGTGGCTTTGATTTGCATTTCTCTATTAGTTAATGGTAAAACTTTTTCATATACTTGTTGGTCATTTGTATGTCTTCTTTTGCTCACCTATAACCAACTGATTTTCAACAAAGTTGATTTAAAAAACATTGAAGAAAGGACACCCCATTTCAGCAAGTAATACTGGGAAAACTGGCTAACCATATGCAGAAAAATGAAGGCGGTCCCCTATTTCTCATCATATACAAAAAATAACTCAAGATGGATTAACGACCTATCTGTAAGACTTCAAACCATAAAAATCCTAGTAGGAAACAGTTTTCTGGACAATGGTCAAGGTAACAAATTCATGACCAAGTCCTCAAAAGCAAATGCAGCAAAGGACAAAACTTGACAAGTGGGACCTGATTAAACTAAGAACTGTTGCACAGCAAAAGAAACTATCAGCAGAGTGATGGACAACCTACAGAACAGGAAAAAATATTTGTAAGTTATGTGTCTGACAAAGGGCTAATCTCAGAATCTATAAAGAACTTAAGCAAATGAACAAGAAAAAAAAATAACCTCATTAAAAAGTAGGCAAAAGGCACAAACATTTATTTGAACCAGGAGCATCCAAAAAACTAGCATTTCAAGTAAACATTTAAAAATTTCCTCATAATCCATTGGTTCAAATGTCCATTTTCAAGTCCTTGCGAATTTGGATCTTATATCAGGCAAGGATTTAGAGGCGAGAGCTGTCATGTTAATAAACCAGTGTCTCAATATGCATCGGCAATGTATATGAAGCCGCGAAAGACTGGGTCTAAGCAAATATTATGGTAAAAAATAAATATAATTCAGAAAGAACCTAGGATGACCCTTAAGAAGGAGGAGAGGAAATCAACAAGATAAGGAGTTCCCATCTGCTTTCTAAACAATGCAGTTTAAAGAGGGGAATAGAAAAAGTTTCCTTATTTCTATTCCTGAGTTCTTATCTCCATCATATTAGAAATACCTCAAGAGACCCAAGAGAAAAGCAGTAAGGCAGGAGAACTGTACCTCTCTCACAGCACTGAGCATCTCAATTTGAAATGCCATGTGCCGTGGATCTGGGTGGCATCATCTTGCAGAACCAAAGATCCTCATCCCTCCACTTCCATGTACGACTACATTACAAAGTGAGTCATGTTTTCTTTGCAGGGGCACCTCACCCGGAAGTTACATGGATCGTGAAATTTACAGAAAGAGCCACAGATGCAACTTTCTAATGAATGCCCGATATATAGTTAGATATCTTGGTTAACATTTAATTATTTATTTTGCTTTATTTTCTAACTATTTATCTATAGTATAGAAAACTATTTCAAATGGACCTTTAATGTCCCTCTAAATTTCTCTCTTTTGTCCTTATTGGCTTGCCTTCATCCGCTGTTGCTTTCATGCTGTTCTGTAGATTGTTTAATGATGTATTTTATCGATGTTATTGTTGTTTCTGCAGTCAGCAAATGGCTAAGCATAGGTTGAATGCTTGAGACAGTCAACGTTGATTCTAGAATTAAATTTAAAATTATCTTGAAGTAACAGTGGTAATATAGATACAGCTAATGATACTCAAATAAATTGTTAAACTCTCTATCTTCCTTTATAGCCAACATATCCATTGTAGACATAGATACTAACCAGGAGGAGAACATGGCAACGTTGTCTTCTGGAAACAACTTTGGTCTTGACTTGAAAGCAGATGACAAAATATATTTTGGTGGCCTGCCAACGCTGAGAAATTTGAGGTAATTTGGTGTATATGTAAAGCTAAGGATTAAGTTTTAATTAAATGGCCACTGTGCTCACTAGAGTTCTGAAGTTTAATTACAGTAGGAATGTCATAGAACCCTTAGCTGCTGAATGACCTCGTCAAAAAAACCATGTTGCATGTTAGAACAACAGCAGGATTTAGAAAGCAAAGGATTAGTTTGACATCTTTGTTGAAGAGATGGATTGGAGTCACTGTTTCCCTCATATGCACCTGCTGAAAAGAATTATGAAAGTAATTAAAGGTAGAAGCCAGAGTTGAATGTGGATTGTGTAATTGCTGTTCTCTTTGCACATTCACTGGAGATAATGGCACTCTGACATTGCTTAGTGTTCTGAAAATTAGTCAGTGTTTCAAGATACTGTGAGTATAACCTATTTTACTGCCAAGCATTAGCATCGTAATGGTGTATTGGAACTTCCCCATATGCCTAATACGAGAGCTATATTAGTTGTTCTTATGCCCATGCCAACTTTTTTTTTTTAATTTCACATATGCTTTTTTGCTAGCAGCATGGGGAGACATATTTGCCTCATAATGAAGTTCGTTCAAAAAATAAAGTAACTAAAAAAAGTCAGAAAATATTTTGGGTGGTATTTAGTTAATTTTCTGCTTGTTTATAAAACATAAGAAAATCTATAGGGTACTTGGAGCTCAAGAAATGATCACTGAATTAAGTTAGAATGGGATTCATTGATTTGGTTAAACTATAAGAATTTATTACAAATACAGACGACCCTGTTTTTAATTTTTTGTTTTGTTGTATTTAATCAGTTTGGTAGTTTTTCACGGTTATAAGAGTCCTGTATAGGTTTTTCTACTCCGAAAAGACAGAATATCTTTGGAAAAAAACCAATAGCTGAAAAATGTTTTTTTCAGCTGGGTAGACCACTCCATTTGGGTGGTCAGTTATTGCCAAATTTCCCAAATGAGCAATGGAACTTTAGTCTCATTTTATGACAGCTAGCGTGCAGGTCGATTTCCTCTTCTCCCCAATCTAAATTCATAAGCCAAGCAACTATCTAATTACCAGGTTTTCAGGGGTGTAAATTGATGAGCTTCGTAGTGCAAATGAGTTGGCTCTGCATTCATTATAATGCATTGTGTTAGGAATATAGATTTAAAGTATCAAGTCAGAAAAAATCATTACAAATGAAATGTATTTGAATAGTGACAGTCATTACTTGGAAATCCATTTATCAAGCAGTCATTCAACAAGTGTTTGTTGAGCATCTACTATGTGATGGGCACCACACTAAATATGAGGTATCCAGTAGTAGTTCAAATCTAAGATTTTGTTTGCAACTATACTCTATTGACTGAATTAAATTCAGCCCAAATAAGGCTATCCAAACTTAGCTTTATTTATTCTAGTGATTATTTTAATTATCAAACACTGGTTTTTAGGAATTATCTGCAAAGGTGTACCTGTTAACGTCATAGAAAAGGGTTTCTGTCTTAGTTGGTTTAGAGATTATATACCTAGTGAATCTTTATCACTGAGCTGTTTTTTCTTTCAGTGTGGCATTTCATAATTACAGTATAATATTGCTATAGTGTAGCACATTATTTCAAAGCAATCATATTGTGCAAATGCAAAATTTACAGTAAACAAATTATTTTTACATATATTATCAAGCATAAGCTCTTTGAGAGGCAATATTTATAAGCTACTCATAAATACTACAGAATAGCAACATTCGTACTTTTCCCATTTATTGGGTTGATAAAAATAGTACTTCAAATTCATATTGCAAAATAAAAATTTTCCAAGGGAATAGTGTGAGCAGTGGCCATATCTGAATTCTAATTTCACTGCAGTTAAGGGCATATGTCTGTTTTCTGTTCCGTCAGGTTTGTTTGCATCTCTTTTCTTTGAAATGACTTTTTTTAAGATTGATGATTAAAGGTCTATTTTACTAAATGAAAGTGCAATGATAAGTAAATCATTTTTGCTTTTTTTCCCCCTCTTTCCTTTGACCTAGTATGAAAGCAAGGTAAAATTTAAATTTATGCATGTCTTCTTCAAGTGCATGGGTTGGGTGACTGTGGCTTCTTAGCTAAAGCAGCCGTGCAGAAGCAGAGTGACACCCATGCTGCTGGTTCATCGTATGATTCGTGAGCAAGCTGTGTGCTCTGAGAGACTGCTCATGGTGCCTCTCACTGGCAAAGACGCTGCTGCTTACCCACCATCAGCTGGGCTGCAATCTCAGTTGTCTCACCTGCAGTGATGATAGACTCGCTCTGCTTATCTGTTTAGCCACCCGTGCACAGTACTTCTAGTGACCAGCAGCACTCACTCAAAGCACAACTGGTCACGTTTTGGGACACAGTCTTGCTCTGGGGAACAGAGCAAAGCGGTCTCTTGGGTTCAACCCCAGGCTCTGGCCTCTCTAGTACCATGCTGTCTGCTGAACAATCAATTTGTGCTCTCAAATGCTTACCACCGCCTTGTTGCTTTTTGCAGGGTGCAAACATGCAAATGTTGACACGGTCTTTGCGTCTCTCGTCAAAGCTGCTTATTTATTGCCATTGTTTATTTAAAATTAGCTACAGACTGCATGATATTCCATCGTGTATCTGTACCATATTTTTTTTATTCAGTCTATTTTCAATGGGCAGCATAGTTGGTTCCATGTTTTTGCTATTGTGAATAGTGCTGCAATAAACATGCATGCGTATACGTGATGGAATATTACACAGCCATAAAGAAGGACAAAATTATGGACTTTGCAGCAACTTGGATGGATCTAGAGTCTAGCATACTCAACGGTCTATCACAGAAACAAAGAACTAAGTACCATATGTTCTCACTCATAAGCGGACCCTGAACAATTATCATAAAACTATAAGAAAGGGATTGGCAGTATTAGGACACTGCCAGGGGAGGTGGGGGACACACTTCATCAATAAGTATACCTGATCTCAAACCAGGCAAAGTGAGGACCAAAGTCAGACCCAAACTTTAGCTGTACAATGACCATTTGCACACCTAATCCTGAATTGTAGCCCATATCTTTAAAATTAATGAATTTTTGAAAATAAAATAAAATGAGCCACAGAGCCCGATGTAAGGAATCTCTGCAAAGAACTATATTTACAGCAAGTGTTTGTGTTAATGGTGAAGAAGTTTGTGGACAGTTCCTCTAGCTTTTCAGGAGCATTTAAATTCTTACTTGCAGACAGGCATTAGCATGAAGGCTGTGAGCCGCAGGCCTCTGTGAACGGCTGGTGTGCGGGGCTGGCACAGTCTGACGAGAGCTAAAGCCTAATGTTTGGGCATTTCAAAGCCCAGCTGTGCCAAATTTCTGGAAAGGAGATAATGAAGCTGAACTGATCAAAGAAATTTTTAAAGCGAAGGCCAGATCCTTAATATGAAAAGCTAAACTATGTAGAAATGAAAGTGGGGGAGAAATAAACCACAATTTCTTTGATCATGCTACAGTTGTGAAATTAGTTGTGCTGAGGTGGCCAAAAGGCAGAGGTTGGCTTTCATGGAAACATGTTAATAACATTCTGAGGTGGCACTGTGTAGCTTTGCCTTTGACTGGTGAGCTGCAAGAAACAGAGCTCTGTGGTTACCATTAGGAGTCAGGTCATCACATTTGACTCTGTATCCTCTGTGATTTTCATAATATCAAGCTTGTTCAATTGTTATATTTTCAAATGGCTCTTTGCATTTTCATGAAACAAGGAACCACATAACTTGCAGGCGTGATATACTTTATTGACAGGACCTCCGAAAGAAATGTGATAAATCGGCCTGCCCTTAAAGGAAGCCATGAGGACAAGTGAACACTGTGAATGGAAATCACCAGTCCCTTGGCTTTTTACAAGGAACATGCAAACAAGATCCTCACTCCAGTTGGGCACGTTCTTCCTGAACAAAAGGAAAACCTTAGGAACAAGAGGAAATTACCAGTAGAAACAAAGTTACAGAAAGAAGGGGTGGGAGGAAAACAGAACAAATATCTGACACGAAATAAATCACCTGATACACACTGCCAGGATCTAATTTGCTTTCCCACCTGTTTTTTCTCATGCCATGTGCTTTTCATTAAGATTCAAAAGGGAAACTTGGCATCACAGGACAATGAGGAGAGAATTGATCATTGCCCCATCAAGTACAATATTTTGGTATCGATTGGACAGTTTTTTGGGGGGTTTTTGGGGGGTTTTTTGAGTTGGAGTCTCACTCTGTCGCCCAGACTGGAGTGCAGTGGCCGCTCCCAGCCACCGCAGCCTCGACCTGCTGGGCTCCGGCGATCCTTCCGCCTCAGCCTTCCAAGTAGCTGGAACTACAGGCGCGCGCTACCACGCCCGGCTGATTTTTTGATTTATTGTAGAGATGAGGTCTCACCAAATTGCCCCAGGCAGGTCTCGAACCTGCGGGCTCAGGCAATCCACTCACCTCAGCCTCCCAAAGGCGCGGGATTATAGGCTGAGCCACCGTGCCCAACTCGATTGGACAGTTTTTACAGATGCTTAATAATACCACATAAACAAGGTGAGTGGATTGCCTGAGCCCACAGGTTCGAGACCAGCTGGGGCAATTTGGTGAGACCTCATCTCTACATGAAATCAAAAATTAGCCAGGCGTGGTAGTGTGCGCCTGTAGTTCCAGCTTCTTGGAAGGCTGAGGCGGAAGGATCACTGGAGCCCGGCAGGTCAACGCTGGGGTGGCCATGAACGTGCCACTGCACTCCAACCTGGGCAACAGAGTGAGACTCCAACTCAAAAAAAAGAAAAGAAAAGAAGAATTGTCTTTTTTGCTCCTATATGCCTTTACTGTTCAGTATAGTAGCCACTGGCCACAGTGGTTATTTAACTGTAAATTAGATACAATTAAATAACAATAAATATTTTCTTTTGGGGACAAGCTACATTTTTTTTTCATTAATCAGTATTTTTTATTATGGTTTTGTGGGGTACAGTTAAGGGTTAGGTGTACAATTACGTTTCATTCAGGCACCCTGTTGGACAAGCTACATTTTAAATCCCAATACCCACATGTGACTTGTCACCACTGATTTGGACAGTGCAAAAACAGAATATATCCATCATCACAGAAAGTTCTCTGGGACAGCACTGTTAAAAATAAAGAATCATCATCGTCACTGACAACTTGCTAGTTTATGCTTATTGAACATGTATTGTATGCTATGCTGCTCATTAATTTGTGCAAACTTTACAGCTTGATCATGCAGATACTATTATTATTATTATCATGCCCACTTCACATATATGGACACCAAGTCTTAGAAGAGTCAGATCACTTGCATAATGTCACATAATAAGCCAGAGCAACATCTGGACTCAAGGGCAAGGATTTCATTTTCTAATCTCCTGACACATTTGCCCCATTTTAAGAAATAGTGAGCAAAAAATAAACATTCACGTGTAGTTTGGGTAAAGAAGCCATTTTTCAGCTTCATTAGAAAAATGAACTGTATGTTTTTTGCATTTACTTTACTTTTTATTGTTATACTATAGGATACAGACTCTGGGATCAATCTATAAACCCAATTTTATAATATCTGATTTTAGACGATGTAATCCAAAAGAATGTTTCTTGAACTTTGTTTTACTTAAAAGCTTTGAAGAAGTATATCATATCATTGCATTCTTCAGCTACCTACCAAAAAGTCTCAATGAAAAAAAAAGTATTTTCTTTTCAGAGTCAACATTTCCAGATTTGTTTCCTAACTCTTGAGCAAGATTTTTATAAATTTTTTCATGTGTAGTTTGATAATGCTGTCTACACAGTTACCTCTTTGGTGAAAAAAGAAGCATTTATTTCCTTACACGTATGAAACATTAATAAGAAGTCAGTTAATTCCTGTACCTTATATTTAAATGCTTTGAGTGAGATTATCTTTAAAGAGGAGAAGAACTACACAAAGACTCCTTCCACAGGGTGGTATTGACATCCACTTCGATCAACCAGTAGATCATAGAAAGCCGAGTTTGCTGGTTACACGTGTGCACAGTGTGATAGGCGTGTACCCGCCTGTGTCTGCTTTACAAGACTTTCTTCCAGGAGTCAGACACTGCTCCACCCTCATCATCATGATATTGCTTTTGTTTTCCGTTTGACTATTCAACAGGCCAGAAGTAAATCTGAAGAAATATGCCGGCTGCCTCAAAGATATTGAAATCTCAAGAACTCCATACAATATACTCAGTAGCCCTGATTATGTTGGCGTTACCAAAGGGTGTTCCCTTGAGGTTGGTCTGTTTTTAATGGCTCCCTAAACGCATTCATATCATATTTCACTGACTCAGTGTAGCAGCTTTTTCAGGGATCAGTCTTTTGTTGATATATTTCAGATTTCTACTAACCCTAATCTTAGCTATGCATGAATGATAAAGCAAGATTGAAGAATTCTATAAATGAATGGTATTATGAAGATCCAAAATTGTAATCCAACTTCCCAAGTGTATAGCCCTTCAACATATTTATCTTTAATATTAATCTCTTTTCTGTTTCTCTCTTCCTTTCCAATAGTACTTTTTCTTTTTCATCACGCTTGTCATCTATTTTAAGTTTTTTTTAACCTTTATATATTGTATGTAATTTTATTAGCAAGCTTAATCTTTTTCTGAAGTGTGTTGGAGTTTACACAAACAGCAAGCATTAGTGTGTCATTAGTGCATAGAATCTCACCTACAACTTTGGATTCTAGCCCTCTTGTCTTTGTAATAACATAGCCTGGGACCTGAGACATCTAGCTCTGCCAAGACTTGCATTTGACATGACTGTGAAGTTGCCTGTCCGCTGGTACCTTCGGTATCTCTTTGTTGCTAAAGCTGCCTAGCAGCCCCCAGATTCTACTTGACTATTTTGCACTGACTGTTCAATCGAGACTGACCCATGTATGAGAAAGACCCAGGTCATAGCTCTGTTCTCTTAAAATATCTATAGCAAGAGCCAATGGTCAGTGGCCAATGTGAAAAAGAATTTAATGGGAATGCAACACTGATTAATTTGTTTTTTAAAAAAACATGTTAAGTATGTTATACTTATAGATTTTAATCACCCTGCTATGGTACAATTATTCATTTTGGCTACTTCCTTCAATTAGAATTGTCTTAAAGCACTCCAGTAGAATTCAGGAAAATGGATAATGGGGTGAAAGAAAAAAAGTGAATACACCACCTAGGCAATGAATTTTAAAGTCTAGAAAGAACTTTCAGGGTCTTCATTGTTCATAGCTACAGACTCAATTTGGAATTGGCAGCAGACGCCCACCTTGAGCAGCTTGAAAATAAGGGAAAAGGAAATACACAAAGAACTGAAACTCTAAGGATCCATACTGGCTTCTTAAAGAAAACGTTATTGAGAGTTTTAATCTTCAAAGCCTAAGTCTCATCCACATTCAAAAGATATATGCATGGGGATGGAAAACTGTCCAGAAAATGAATAGCTTCTCTGTGTGGAAATGATGATTCTATAAAGGCAGTTTTCAGTAACCAGGAATTATTTTGCAAGTAGGATATAAGGCAGAAATTTGATGTGGATAAATATTGAAAAGTCTGCACAGTAGTTTTATCTGAACTATCTAAAACTCCATGATTTGAAAATTGGAATCGAAAATAGATTATACATTTTACCAACTCATGTCATATAACTAAGCTTGAAACATTGTAGGGGAAAAATAGCCCACATTACAGGATTCCTTACTTTTACTCCAGCAAAATCCAGGGCTTTAAAAATGAATATTTTAAGCACTTTAATTCCTAACTTGCTTGCTTAAATAAATGCTGGTACAGTCATACAAAGTGAAAAGTCCTCCAGCCTTTAAAAATAATGACGGTCTTTGTTTACTGACAGAGAGAGATCCTACACATATGTAAGTAAAGACAGACACTAGAAATGAACTTGTCTATCAAGATTCAGTTTAAATATAGGAAGGGGGAAATAAGAAGAGGACAAGTCTGTGAAGGAGAAAATGAATGAATGAATTACAGAAAACTACATGCTTTTGTACAGCTTTAGGATTGGGGAGGGGTGATTGTCTCCCTTTTACCCTTTTTTACTGTTTTAAATGTAACTTTTCATTTTAAAATCAGCAAAGTCAATGGTATCGTTTTAATTTTAAAGAAACACTAGACTATAAAATATTTGGTTTACTTTTTTAAGGTTTAGATTTTATCTGATTTTTAAAAAATTATTCTGGGGTATATTTATACATTTGATTACAGAGAACATTTTTACCTTGGGCTTATTACTAGGAAGAATGCAGACATAGATCATGGTTGTACTCACCTGTGAAACATAAACAATTAATTGATAGTGTATTCAAGAAATTAATTATAGTGTTTTCAAGAGAGTCTTGGGGAGATTTATAGATATGTACCCAACTGTGTATCAGTTTGGTTTAAGCCCTTGGTTTAAACCAAAAAAAAAAAAAAATGATAATCTATATTTTAAATCAAAAGTTCTAGAATAAAAACATAGGTCATAATTTTTATTGTAACCCAGACTGCTCAGAATATGTGGTGTTATAACTAGAAATGATACTCCTTCAACAGCTCTTAAGCTTTCCAAGTAACTGTGGGTTTCCATTTCTTTCTGAAACCACAGCGTACTTCAGAGTCACATGAAGGACATTGGGAAGGGTGAGTGAGATGGAAACATTAATTTAAATTATAATATCTAATGATTGCTACTCTTCTTCCCTTTACCCACAGAATGTTTACACAGTTAGCTTCCCTAAGCCTGGTTTTGTGGAGCTTTCCCCTGTGCCAATTGAAGTAGGAACAGAAATCAACCTGTCCTTCAGCACCAAGAATGAGTCCGGTATCATCCTCTTGGGAAGTGGAGGGGCACCGAGGAGAAAGCGAAGGCAGACTGGACAGGTACCCTCACACCTAATAAATAATGCATTGTTCCGAATGCTTCTATAAGGAACCTTATATTTTTAGGTTCACATCATTTATTTCTCCTCTCATTTCGGCTAGTGAAGACTCAACATTTCCTTTATCCATGCTAGCCTCCTGTTTCTCTCATGTCATCTTCTCAGGACAATTGTCTTCTCTGGAATTTTCCTGTTGGTTAATTCCAGAGGCAGAGTCAACCTTGTATTTGAACCTATATTTCATATTGGTTTAACATGTGCATATATAAAGAGGAAAGCTTAAAATATTTTCAAATTATATTACTTTTTTATTGTCTCTAAGTCTAATTTCTTACCAGATCTGTAGCTATCTGACTAGGAGTCCTTAAATTTAAATTTAAATAACTTCTAAGATCAGTTTCCCAGTTGCACTAGCCAAGGTGATGCAATCTGTTGGAGCCAGACGTTTCCCATCCTCTATGGACACCGAGAAAGGCAGAAAGTAGACCTGGGGTTGGAGAAAGCAAATGGATCACAACTAACATAGGCATGAATGAATATAGCCCAATAACACTCAAAGATGTTAAAATAAAGCCTTAATATCTACTTTGTAATGACCTGAACTTGAGCATTTATATCCCCTGTCCATTTGATTCTGTTAAAAGAGTCAACTGCCCAGATTTAGGCACCATAGCTCTTTACTGCCATGGTATTCCTTTAATATCTTGAATTGTATTTTTTTAAATATAATTTTCCATTTAATCTAGTTACCCAGTGAAAAGGTTCATGAGAATTAGTTTTTCATGATCAAAACAATGGGATGCTTTACAAATAGTCCTTAATTATGCATGCACCCTTGTAAATCAGGTTGTGTTATTTGTAATTATAGGTGATTTTTGGATGTAACCTTTAGGAATCAATAATATTATGTAATCAATCTTATTTCTTTCCCTAAAAAAAAAATAAAGCCTACACAAAATATGAGCAAATAGAATCCAAATATGTGTGACCATGAGTAACTTGGGTTATCTCAGGAATACTGGGGTAGTTTAATATTAGAAAACCTAAAAATCATATAATCATTTCAATAGATATAGCAAAAACACTTGGTAAAATTAAACACCCGTTTATGATTTTTAAAAAAATATTTAGTAAACTAAGAAAAAGGAACTTTCATAGCCATCTTTATTTTTTAAACTAACAAGTTTTCTTGATAGGAAAACATTATAAACATTTGTTGTAAAATCAAGCCCAAGAAACAGATGATTATTTTAACTGCACTTGTCTTAGCCAGTGCAATAAAAGAGAGCAAGTAAGTATAGTACAGGTATAATATAAAAACAAATATAATTTAAGAATAAGTACAACAAAGGGACATAAAACCCATATGGAGAAAATTATAAAATTGTATTGAAAGACATTAACGTATTCCACAATAAATAAATATTCAACCTGTTAATGGGGGGGAAAAAAGACTCTATTAAAAATATGCCAGTTCTCCCGAAGTTAATATGTAGATTCAATTTCAATAAAAATATTACCTTATTTTTTGTAAATCATGACAAATTTATTTTAAAATTTATATCAAAGATGAAAAACACAAGAAGTTCCTGAAATAGAAGTATAAGATGATAGGGCTTTTTCACCAGATATCAGCCCATTAGAAGGCAGAGTATTGTACAGTAGTCATGTGGTGTTAATCCATGGGGGTGCAAGTGGAACAGAGCAGAGAACCCTGAATCTACCCAAACATAAATGGAAACATCATTTGACAATAGGTGGCATTGCAGATCATTAAAAAACAGTGGACTGTTCAGGAAAATGATTCCAGAGCAATTTATTATTCATATAGGGAAAAAAAAGAAACCAAATTTCTACCAAAAAATAAATTCTCAAACCAAAAAATAAATTCTCAATAAATTAAAGTTTTAAAGATGGAAAGAAAAAAATTGAACAAGCAAAACAATATTATAAGTAAATTTGCATCAAAATTAATTCTTTGGTCATCACACAACACAAAACACAAGGCTCAGCTTAGTACATATAGCCCACAGGAAAAATAGTAAGCTGGATACAAAAAGTAACAATTACAAACCAATAAGAAAAAAACAAAAACATATACAAACATGGGCAAAAGACTTTAACACACATTTCACAGAAGAGAAAACATGTTTGACCCATTTGTCAATGGCCCCCTCATTTGTTATTTTCAACCACACTAGATTTTGCAGCCACTAGAATGTTAAAACGTTAAGAAATATTGTTATGCCAAGTATTGGAAAGACATGAACCAGAGGGAATTCTTAATCACTGCTGGTGGAAAGACTAAATTTATATAAGCCACTTTGGAAAGCAATTTGGCACCATCCTGTAAAGTGGAAGCATGTGCATACTTTGTAAGCCAGCAATTCCACTCCTAGGTGTAGACCCAAACTCTTGCACATGTGCTCAATGAGACATATACAAGAATATTTATAGCAGTATTCTTTATAATAGACCAACCAGAAACAACACAAATGTTCATCCACAACGGAAAAGCAAACTGTGGTATTTTTGCAAAATGGGACAGTAAGCAATAGGAAAAAGGAATAAATTACAACTAAATATACATACTAGATGGTATCATATAGTATGTAGTGCATATTTCGTTTCTATTTCTTTTCTATTCACTATATGATACCATTTTTATAGATTTCAAGTATAACACTAAATGTTTACAGATACATATGTGAATTTTCAAAAATAATTTTTAAAAAGCAAAAGAATGACAAACATAAAATCCACGTTAGTGGTTACCTCTGAGACAGAGAAGCAGGGAGATGAAATAAGAAAGAAACTCACAGGCGATACAATAGTACTGATTCAGAAATTGGGTGGTAGATTCACAGGTATTCATTTTACTCTATAGTATTACCATAGCTTCACCACTTTCATGTCTGTCACTTATTTGTGAGGAATGTATCCAGTAGTCATAATAAAAATATCCCTGAAGAATAGAGGAAAAAAGCATTATTTCACTTTTCACTGTATCTAGTAAGCATGGAATAAATATAAAATATAAATGCTCTCTTAAATTCTGTATCCTTTAATTCTGAAAAAGTTATTTTCACGCTATTACAAATGATAAACTAGTTATAATAGTAGGAACATATAAAACATTCTGAAATAGATTTCCACTAAAGGATATTTGACTCCTTGGTCATTGCCAAATAATTAAACACTGCCTACTATCTCCAAATTTCTCCTCATCAGGGCTATAGAACAAGACATGAATCACCAGCTTTCAGAATAGTTCTTATAATAAAACATGTTTCTACTAAAACTAAGAAAATATTAAGTACCGTAGTATAAAGTAAGTTAAAAATAACATTTTCATGTTTCAACATTTTATAATAATGAATATGTATAGTTTTAAAATCTCATAGTAAATGCGCCTGAAAGAGGAAACAATGAAAAATTGTTCATGTCTGGTGTAGAACAAATGCTGGTTAAATTGACACATTTTATATTCTTTTTTTTTTTTTGAGGAGTCTCACTCTGCTGCCCAGATTGGAGTGCAGTGGCACGTTCACGGCCACCCCAGCATTGAACCACTGGACTCCTGCTATCCTTCTGTCTCAGCCTTCCAAGTAGCCAGAACCACAGGCACATACTACCACGCCCAGCTAATTTTTTAAATTTATTTATTGCAGAGACGAAGTCTCGCCAAGTTGCCCAGGCTGGTCTCGAACCCTTGGACTCAGGCAATCCTCTTGCCTCAGCCTCCCAAAGTGCTGGGATTACAGGCTGAGCCACCGAGCCCAGCCTCACATTTTATATTCTAACGCTAACAGTTTTGATACCCATAGTGTTATCTCTGATTGTTTTCTGTCAAATGGGTTTGAGATATCAAAGCAATCAGCTAAGAATATTTTTTTTCTTGAGTTGGAGTCTCTCGCTCTGTCGCCCAGGCTGGAGTGCAGTGGCACCCTCATGGCCACCGCAGCCTCGATCCACTGGGCTCAGGTGATCCTTCCGCCTCAGCCTCCCAAGTAACCGGAACTATAGGCACACACCACCACTCCTGGCTAATTTTTGATTTACTGTATAGATGAGGTCTCACCAAGTTGCCCAGGCTGGTCTTGAACCCGTTGGCTCAAGCAATCTCCTCATCTCAGCCTCTCAAAGTGCTGGGATTATAGGCAAGAGCCACCGCACCAAGCCAGAAATTTTTAAATTGAGGGGGTAGTTTGTGGTTGCCCCTTTGACAGATGGTGAACGCTAATCAAGATTCTCAGGATGTTTTGTTGTTGACATGTAGCCTCACTGATGGTTTGGCAAATTACCGGAGACATGATGAGGTTTAATCAAATGCCTCTCCATCAGCATAGAGGACTCACAGAAGACCAAGCGGTCATTGTGCAGCAGGTGTCCCATTGCTCCAGAAGAAAGGGAGACGGTGTGGCTTCGGTGTTGGGGACAAGGACTGCATTTCAGCTCCCCAGGGTTCATAATGGGATATCAAAACCTTACTGGTTGCTATAGTAACTGTAGCAAGAAGCAAGCAAGCGTGTTTGTGGATGAAAAATTGTCTTCCTTCTTTCTAAATGTGGGAGACAAGTTACATGCCTGTGATAGCAATCTAGTCCATCAGCTCGTGGAACAAATTGGAAGTCTAAACACTCGAAATGCCATTGAGGTTGAGAGTCGGACCAGCTTCCCAGAATCTCACTGTCCGTTTGTGGACACAAGGGAGAGGGATTTTGTTGACACCTTTTGCCTCCTACTCCTGATGGCTTTTGTAAGTTAAAGGGCCAATGCAGGCACAGCTGCTACTTTTAGCATCACAAGCCTGATTTGCGGGGACCCACTATGTTAATAGGTCCACTTTCCAGATTGTCTAACAAGCAAAAGCGGTATATGATGTAAAAGACACGTTTAACTGCTTTAAAACCTCTGTTTAGGAAAATGTTGTGTCTTAACTTCTCAAGTAAGATCTCAGAGCAGATGAATCTGCGGTATGTCAGGTATTCTCTAAAGATAAAGTCACCAATGAGATTTCTGTTTAACCTTCAATACCTGTTTGCTGTTGCAGGCCTATTATGCAATATTCCTCAACAAGGGCCGTCTGGAAGTGCATCTCTCCACGGGGACACGAACAATGAGGAAAATTGTCGTCAAACCAGAGCCGAGTCTGTTTCATGATGGGAGAGAACATTCGGTTCATGTAGAGAGAACCAGAGGGTAATAGCAGCACTGGAGTACTTATTGTTATAACTCACACAGACTTCCTTTGCTAGCCTCAGTCTCTCCCTGACCCTCTGTGTGTGGACATCCTTATGCACTACAGAACGATAAGGCAGCTTAATTTCCTCCTCTCTTCATTTCATACTCCGGGGATGTCAGTTGCCTGAGCCCTTCAGAGTTCTGCTGTTAACATTTGTATTCTGTGCAGTTCTCTCCACCTTTGGAAAAACCAAATGCATCCTCAGAAGCTATAGATAAGAAAAATCCCTCCCTCCGCCCCTCTTAAATATTCACTTTTCAAAGAAGGTTTGCACACAGTGAAACGCACGGAATTACCCAGCTGGAGCCAGCAGACTTTGGCAGCTGCCATTTCATTCAGGTTCCAAAGCAGTTAACGGCAGCTGCTTCAAAACCTGTCACCCATACAGAGTGTGGCAGCAGCTGTAGGACCTACTGAGCCTGTTAAGTGCGGGCCTTATCCCTGTCCCCCTGCCCAAGGTGTACGAGATCCCTGCAGAGTGGCTTCTTGAGGGAACAGAGTCAAGGGAGAGAAGGAAAATGGCTGCCCTAACATCAGCGCACAGAGGCTGCCTCTCTACAAATCCACCAGTGCGCTAACCCCCAACCCTGAGCCAGGGAATCGGCCTTAGTAAGGCACAAACTGATTTCTCATTTCTTTAGAATGCAGCAATGCTTTATACTTACTTTATTGGGAAAGTCATCCATATTTTTCATCAAAATGTTGTATGACAACTCAGAGAGGTAATTAGCTTAGAAGAACAATTAGAGAAAGAAAACAGAAGCCCGGAGACTTCAGGGCCTCCGACCTCCAAGCCAGAAATCCATTTGTTACAATGAAGACATAGAAGAGAACTGAAAA
>NW_007252190.1:10304-25172 GCF_000164805.1 Carlito syrichta | reverse complement strand
TTATCAACAGCTCAAAAAATAACAGTTGCTGGAGAGGGTGTGGCGAAAAGGGAACACTTCTACACTGTTGGTGGGAGTGTAAACCAGTGCAACTTCTGTGGAAAGCAGTGTGGCGATTCCTAAAAGCTCTAAAAATTGACCTTCCATATGACCCTGCAATCCCCCTACTGGGAATATACCCTGAAGAACACAAATCACTCTATAAAAAAGATACCTGCACACGTATGTTTATTGCAGCATTGTTCACAATAGCAAGAACCTGGAAACAACCATGTTGCCCATCAAAAGAGGACTGGATTAAAAAAATGTGGTACATATACACGATGGAATACTACGCAGCCATAAAAAAGAACAAAATCATGAATTTCGCTGCAACCTGGATGGAACTAGAATCTATAATACTGAGTGACCTCTCACAGAAACAAAGATCTGAATATCACATGTTCTCATTCATATAATGGACCTTGAACATCCAATGCAATACTATAAGAAAATGACTGACGGTACTGGGAAACTATGGGGGGGAGGGGGATGGGATTAACAGTAGCAAATAGTACAGTAGTATTAATTATGTTTACAACATTGTTTACAACAATCTCTCAATTTTTTTTTAATCTTGAAACACTGAAATTGTATATCCATTGAATAGTGAATACTGTTTATTTTTAAAGGTGATTACTCATATAGTGAACCGTGAACATACAACGTAATACTATAAAAGTGATCAATGTCATGTCAGAGGCCTGAATAGAAAATTGGCCTTTCTAATATTCAATTATTTTTTAGCTATCACCACTCTTTATTTGATACTAAGAACTGTGTCAATTGGCATCAAAATATGATTTTACAGGATGTTTATTGCCTAATAATCATTATATTCAATAATTAAGAATGATATATATAGCTGGGTTCCGTGGCTCAGCCTGTAATCCCGCGCTTTGGGAGGCGGAGGTGAGTGGATTGCCTGAGCTCATGGGTTCAAAATCCGCCTGGGCAACTTGGAGAGACCTCATCTCTACAACATATCAAAAATTAGCCAGGCGTGGTAGCGCTCGCCTTTATTTCCAGCTACTTGGAAGGCTGAGGCAGAAGGATCACCAGAGCCCAACAGGTCGAGGCTGCGGTGGCCAGGAGCAGCCCCTGCACTCCAGTCGGGGCAACAGAGTGAGACTCCAACTCAAAAAAAAAAAAAAAAGAATAATATACTGTCAATTATAATTGACTATATATAAAAAACAAAAAGCAATGCTTAATAACTAGCTAATAGATGATAAATTTAATAGCACTTTAAATTAATATAGTGATCTATATACTATGGAATCATTTATTTGGTATTTAGTCAAAGATGTATATCTCCAGATGTCTAACAAAATAACAAAGTTTTATAAAATTATCTAAAGGTTTTTCCATTGAATATATCATTTTTTAAAGAAGTGAAGCTTTGCAATGATATCATCAAAGTTACACTTTTCTACTAATTTAATTGATGTCAGAATAGATTATAAAAGGCATGAGTTCATTTTTAGAAATAATCAGTGGATGAAAAGGAGTTTTATTAAGCTTTCATTTTTGGTTCAGGGATCTTTCAGTTCAAACCTGAAAATAAAATGATGGACTTTTAAAAAATCACTATAAAACATTTGCTGCCTGAAACAGTTGCCCTGAGTAGTTATGTGAATACTAGAAAATTTGTTTTGCAGATACTCAATAGTAGAATTGGCTTTCATGCATAATATTAAATGTATCAGCAATAAAAATGTCCATCTGTCTTGTATAAATTTTGGTGGTGAGACCAAAAATAAAAGAAATTCTGATATCTCAATAAACTGTTTTTATAAAACATTTCATTTAAATTATTTTTTCATGATTACATTACTTTTTAATCAATCAAATATACTTTAATGTCCATAAATTGAGATATGAATATATATACCCATAAATAATTATAAAGTTTCATGTTTATGCATATATATGCATATATAGTTGTTTATATATATTGTTCACTTGCATAGTTTATATATGTATATGCCACTTTATAGTATTCTATAATTCTATACACTTATTAATATTATTTGCTAATTACATATAGAGGAAAATAAATAATTGCCAAATAAGATATTTACTGAATGGTGTGTATATGAATGTATTATTACCACAAACAAGTATAGCATAAATAATAAAAAGATTGTGATGTTTGATTATTATTTATGATAACTTATGTGTGAACATTGACAAAATATTACATCTATTTGTATCTTGGTTTCTTCATATAAAAAGATAAAGATGATAACAGTGCTTCACCTCAGTATATTTCCTGAGTAGTAATTGAGCTATTCCTCATTAGTACAGTAAGACCAATGCATATGAATGAGTTCCATTCTGAGAGTGCATTTGTAAGTACATTTTATTTCTTTTCTTTTTTTTCTCTCTCTTTTTTTTGAGTTGGAAATTCACTCCATCACCCAGGCTGGAGTGCAACGGCACTCTCACGGCCACCCTAGTGTCCACCTGCTGGGCTCAGGTAATCCTTCCACCTCGGCCTTCCAAGTAGCCAGAACTACAGGAATGCGCTACCACACCTAGTTAATTTTTAATTTATTGTAGAGATGAGGTCTCGCCAAGTTGCCTGGACTGGTCTTGGACCTGCAAGCTCAGGCAATCCACTCGCCTCAGCATCCCGAGGTACTGGGATTATAAGCTGAGCTACCAAGCCCAGCAAAGTCCAATTTTATTTCCAAGTCCAACAAAGTTAGCCTAGGTACCTAACTAACACAATTTACTATATAGTACTATAATGTAATAGCTTTCTAATACTTTTTACACAAATAATACATAAAAAATACAAAAAATAAAGAAAATATTTTTAACCTAACAATAGAGTACCTTGAAAAGTACAGCAGTTACAGTACAACAGTGGGCATACAGAAGCTGGCATTGAGTTAACAGGCAAGAAGAGTTACTGACTGGAGGCAGGAGAGGAGGTAGGATGTGGTAGAACTGAAGAATCATCAGCAATAGGAGATGGAAAGCAAGATGGATGTGACTGGACATGTGAATGCATATTTGCATCTTTGAAAATTTGCAACTTGAATGCTCATATGTAGGGGACTTACTGTACTTACAAAATCGTCTGTCAGAGAAAACCTACTTAATTCATACATCTTTATTGTTGATGTTTTATATAAAAATAAGTAATTTTTGGCTTACATAACAGAAGTTATTGATACTTTAACTAAGGTGTACTTAATAAGATTTTTTTTGCTTCTCATTACATGAATAGTAAAACCATCTATTTCCTTTAGTTTATATTTTAAAAATTTTAAATGTAGACAGTACTAGAAATATTTATATCTGCTAATATCTAATAATTTCCAAATCTTAATATCCCTCAGCAGTATATTTGAAACCCATATGTTATCTAAAATATTTCCTCCTTAAATATCATGTTTACAAAATATTATAATTAGCTATTTGTATTAATATTCTTTTAATATACTGTTATTTAATGCATTAAATATATAAATTATATTGTTTATGTGTATAAAACTATATGTATTTATTTATTAAAATCTCTGCTTCTTTGTGTTAAAACCAATGTGGCATAAATATTTAAACACTATTGTAACACATTTGATTAATTTCAAGATTTAAAATATACTTTATAATATTACTTGTTGTTTATTATGATATTAGAGGGCAACTTCAGGGAAATAAATAGTAAATAATTAAATTTGCAATATATTTAATTAAAGCATTGAGATCTTTATATTTTTTTCTTCATCATATCAGTGTAGGAATTATAGTACTTTTCTCACAGAATATAGTGTGGCCATAAGAATTATAGAACACTACAAGTTGTAGGCTAAATATAAAATGTTGGGACTAGTGTCCCCGTGGGCCTAATTTTTCTTTCTGCTTTCCCCTTTGCCTGACTGCATGCCTCCCCTAGACTATGACCCTTACAAGGAGCTTGTAAAAAGTATTCAAGGAACACCACAATATAACACAAATAAGATGCTATTTATAGAGTTTTTGCTTGTTTTCCAGGTGTCATGGGACTCCACAAGTGTGGTCACATCACAGTAAATTTATCTAAACCACTAACTCATCATCCTTTATTGCACAAAAGCAAGAATATTAAGAGCCATTGTTTTTCTTAATTTAGATGAGAATTAATCATTGAAGGTATTGTCAAGAGATGAACAAGTGAAAATTATGAGTGAGAAAACTTTAATTTCTTCTTTATTCCCACTTAATTTTTTTTCTTAAAATATGTGTTAGCTTTGTGAAAAAATGAGTAAAAACTAGTAAGATAGATGCTACTATACATATTATAAATTGATGTGAATGTTAAGGAAAGGCACGGCCACAGGATTGATATGTGTGGAACTACATAAGAAAGTACCACAAACTGTATGGTTTTAATAAAAGAAACTTATTTTCTCAAAATTCTGGAGGTTATTAATCCCAAACTTATTTGTCAGTGGATTTGGTTTCTTCTGAGGCCTCTCACCTTGGCTTGCAGGATGACTATCTTCTCCATGTGTCTTACATGGTCTTTTTCCTCTGCATGTGTCAATGTCCTATTTTTGTCCTCTTATAAGAATACCAGACCAAGTGTGGTGGCTCACACCTGCAATTCCAGAACTTTGGGAGGTCAAAGTAAGAGGATTACTGGAGCCCAGGAGTTTGAGACCAACCTGGGCAACAAAGTGTGACCTCATCTCTTTAAAAAAAAAAAAAGACAGTTATGTTGGATTACAGTCCTAAGCTAATGGCTTCATTTTACCTTTTAAAATTATCCTATCTCAAAATACAGTCACATACTGAGGTACTCAGACGTTAATAGATGCATTTGGGGCAGAGAAGTAGACACAATTCAGTCCATGACAACCAATGTTGCATAACATCCTGCATGTAGAGCCAATGTTAACTTATCCATTGAGCAAAGCATTGCTATTTAGGGGGACAAAATGAAATAATGTTTTGGGCTAAGTGACTTGTAAGTGGGAAAAATATGGCTGAGTTCAGGAAGTCAGAAAGGGAAAGACTTTTTTAGGTGAATTCCAGGAAAAAAAGCAGAAGGTAAAAAACTGGAAATCTTACTGTTTATTTAAAAATATGTAAACACTCCAAGAGTCTAGAGAAAATTGCAACAATTTTAAATTTTATAGTAAATTATACCTGATTTTCAATTATTATCCTACGGTAAATATAATAATAGAAAAGGCTGAAAATTATATTTCATAAACTATAATTCTAGCTTTTTAAAGGTAGATCAAGGACTTCTCTCAGAGTGGATAAAGGTTAAGGACTCAGAGAATCTTTACAGAGGTCAAAAATACTTCAGGGAATAGAAGCCACGGCAGTCACATCAGAACAAAGAGTACAAGGATAACTAGTTTACACCATTGTTATTGTATGAACTCCCCTCTGTTAAGACAAGGCTAAGCCATCTGGCATACTTATCTTTAAATCTCCTGTTGGGAATGTGAAAAATTATAAGTAATTTCAGTGTGGATAAAGCAATTTTGAACAGAAAAATATCACACAAGATGGATGATACAATGAATGGTTTCTGATCCATCTTTTTATAATCACTTGAAAATAACTAATTTAAGGGATAAAATAAGTTGAACAGAATGTAAATATTTAAATGAGAACAGTAATAAATGCTACTATTGATTCAGTGTTATAATATATATATATATATCAGATATTCCAGTGCGCATATAGCTGTGTTGTGGTGTATCAATATGCTCTTCTAGTGCTTTGCTAGAAGTAATTTGGTAGTGATAAGAACTCCAGAATGGTGTACTTTAAGTACAGCCTTCTGTCACTTAGGAGCTATAAGAATTTGGCCATGGGAGGTCCAAACGTCACCTGTATAATGACCATTTATGCACCTACCCCTAAATTTACTCTACATCTTTAAAATAAAAAAATAAAATAAAGAACTTAGTCGTGTTATTTAACCTTTGTACCTTATGTTCTAGATGGAGGATCTACAGGTAATAACTATTTCACGTGTTTTATGAAGCTTATCTTCCTGTGATCACAGCAACATTCTGCTTAAAGGTAAACTCCTTTATGTCTAACTTTAGCTATTTACTCTAAGAATAATTTTCTGGACATAAATTGCCATCTCCAAGTCTCAGTTAAGTGAATGCTCATTTGTGTTCATAACTATTTCATTTATCTTAAAAGGTATGTGTCAGATTAAATTGCCTGTCAAGCTGAGAAGTTGAGGAAGGCGAGCACCATGTCGATGTAGAATAGCTTTTTATCTCCAGTAATTTGCACTGTTTTCCAAATGGTGAGCAGTCAATCAATATGTATATGCATTAAGTAATGTCATGGGATTTTATGATATAATTTAAAAAGTAACCTGCTAGCCTGAAGAAAACAATCTATTTTCCTTCAAATGATGTATTTTTATAAAGCATCTGAGAAGTGTTATTATTGTCTTTCCCTCAAGTTGGAGATATTCTCAACAACCTATTGTATTGCTCTATTACAGGGAAAACTTCATGAAAGAGAAAATAATATTATTACTGAATTTATTTCACTGACCATAATGCAAAGATAAACAATGACTGGAAAGATATCACTAATTAAAATAGAAATATGTTGCAAAATAAATAAATAAAAACTACCCTACAATTATTTCCTAGAGTTGTAATTTTCATTTATATTTCTGTGTCAATGGTCTGTCTGTTTTGCTTTTCTAAGAGGGGGAAAAAATACCTTGATGGATAAGAATTATTTAAAATAAAACTCTTGACTTTTGGCTACCTTAGTAACTGTTGTGAATAATAACAAAACAATATGTAATATGTTATCATTTAATAAGAGTTTAGCAAACCCAGCCCCATAAATCAGAAACCTGATTTCTTTTTTTTTTTTAATTTTATTTTTAATGTAAAGATGTGGGGATAAAATTCAGGGTTAAGTATACAAACATTGATCATGCAGGTACCCCCATCAATGAGGTATGTTCCTCCCTGCCCTAGCAGTCTCCCTCAGCTGCCAATCTCCCCCACTCCCCTCCAACAGTTTCCCATTACTGCCAACTGTTTTCTTATAGCATTATAATTGTTCAAGGTCCTCTTATGAGTGAGAATATATGGAACTCTGTTCTTTGTTTCTTTGATAAATCACTGAGTATGATCGACTCCAAGTCCATCCAGGCTGCTGCAAAGTCCATAGGTTTGTCATTCTTTATGACCGCATAATATTCCATTGTGTATATGTACCACAGTTTTTTTATCCAGTTCAGCTTCGATGGGCAACACAGTTGGTTCCATGTTTTTGCTATTGTGAATAGAGCTGCGATAAACATTCACGTGCAGTTATCTTCTTTGTAGGATAATTTGAGGTACTCCGGGTATATTCCCAATAGGAGAATTGCTGGGTCATATGGAAAGTCAATTTCTAGTTCTTTCAGAAGTCTCCAGGCTGTTTTTCAGAGAGGTTGTACAAGTTTGCATTCCCACCAGCAGTGTAAAAGTGTTCATTTTTCTCCACATCCTCGCCAGCATCTGTTGTTGCTTATTTTATTAATGATGACCATTCTTACAGAGGCTAGGTGGTGTCTCAGTGTGGTTTTGATTTGCATTTCTCTGATAATAAGTGAGGTTGAGCACTTTTTCATATGTCTGTTGGCTGCCTGTGTATCTTCTTTTGAGAAGTGTCTATTTATGTCTTTTACCCACTTTTTAAAGGGGCTGTTTATTTTTTCCCCTTCAGTGTATTTGAGTCCCTTGTAGATCCTAAATGTTAGGCCTTTGTCAAGATATACAGTTGGCAACTATTTTTTTCCTGTCTGTGGGCTGTCTCCCTGCTCTCTTGATGGTTTGTTTTGCTTTGCAGAAGCTCATTAATTTAATGCGGTCCTACTTGTCTACCTTATTTCTTAAGGAATTGGCCTTTAGAGTTCTGGATAGGAATTGCTTGCAGTTCCAATTTCCATAAGGGTGTCTCCGGCGTTTTCTAAGGTTCTTATAGTTTGAGGTTTTACGTTTAAATCTTTCATCCATTTAGAGTTAATTTTTGTGTATGGTAATAGGTATGGGTTCTGTTTCAATCTTCTGCATGTGGTCAGCCAGTTTTCCCAGCACCATTTACTGAATAGGTTTTCCTCTCCCCAGTAGTTATTGTTGGAAGCTTTGTCAAAGATGAGTTGGTTGAGAAATTGAGGCTTTGCTTCCAGAATCTCTATCCTGTTCCATTGGTCTATATGTCTGTTATTCTACCAGTACCAGGCTGTATTGATTACTATAGCCTTATAGTAAAGTTTGAAGTCTGGAAGTGTGATACCTGCTGCTTTGTTTCTCTTGCTAAGGATTGTTTTGGCTATTTGTGGTCGTTTATGTTTCCATATTGTCATTTCCAGGTCTGAGAAGAATGATGTTGGTAACTTAATGGGTATTGCATTGAATCTATAGCTTGCCTTTGATAGGTTGGACATCTTAACAATGTTGGTTCTTCCTATCCATGAGCATGGTGTGTTTTTCCATTTGTTTGTGTCTTCTTGGATTTCTTTGAGCAGTGTTTTGTAATTCTCATTATAAAGGTCTTTCACTTCTCTGGTTAGGAAGATGTTGAAGTATTTCTTGTGTGTGTGTGTGTGTGTGTGTGTGTGTGTGTGTGTGTGTGGCTATTGTGAATGGGATTGTGCTTTTTATTTGTCTCTCCCTGCTTATTGTTGTTATATATGAATGCAACTGACTTTTGCACGAGAAACTTGATTTCTTAATTCAGCCTACTATTTTGTTGCTGACAGATGCTGATCAAAATTACACCAGTGATTTTTAACTATTTTAATAGGAGACACAATTTTTAAATGACAATTTTTATATACTTTATGTTTAGAGAAGTTTCAGGTTCAGAGTAAAACTGAGTAGAAAGTACAGAGTGTCTCCATACACACATGTCCCTTACCATGCATGCATCATCTCCTTCACTATCAGTCTCCCTCACCAGAGTGGTATATTAGTTATAAAGAAAGAAAGTGCATTGGCATATAAATATTAACCAAATTGCACAGCTTACATTAGGATTCACTCTTGGCATTGTGCATTCTTTTGATTTTTTGACAAATATCATAACATGTATCTACCATTATAGTATCATGGAAAATAGTCTCACTGCCCTAAAAATCCCCAGGGTTCTCCCCAACTTGCAGCAACCACAGATCTTTTTACTGTCTGCATAGGTCTGCCTTTTCCAGAATGTCATTTAATTGAGATCACATAGTGTGTAGCATTTTCAGATTGGCTAGTTTCACTCAACAATACTCATTTAAGGTTACTTCAGTCCTTTTCATGGCTTGATAGCCCATTTATTTTAATACTATGTAATATTCCATTGCCATAACACACAGTTTATTCATCCTTTCACCTACTGAAATACTTTTGGTGTAAGAGATAAGATAGACAAGAGAAACCTCATCAAACTGACAAGCTTCTGCAAAGCCAAAGAAACCATCAAGAAAGCAGGGAGACAGCCCACAGACTGGGGAAAAAAAATATTTGCCAACTGTAAGCCTGATAAAGGCTTAACATCTAGGATCTACAAGGAACTCAAGTGTACTGAAAAGAAAAACTAAAAGCCCCATTACAAAGTGGGAAAATATATGTATAGACACTTCTCCAAAGATGACGTATGAGCAGCCAACAGATACATTAAAAAATGTTCAGCCTCACTGGTCATCAAATAAATGCAAATTAAAACTGCACTGAGAAACTACCTAATTCCAGTCAGGATGGCCATCATCTACAACTCAAAAAACAACAAATGCTGGAGAGGATGTGGCAAAAAGGGAATACTTCTACACTGTTGGTGGAAGGGTAAACTAGTACAACCTCTGTGGAAAACAGTGTGGAAATTCCTAAAAGATCTAAAAATTGACCTTCCATATGATCCCACAATCCCCCTCCTGGGAATATACCCAGAGGAACTCAAGTCATTCTATGAAAAAGATCCCTGCACACACATGTTTATTGCAGCATTGTTCACGATAGCAAAAACATGGAACCAACCATGCTGCCTATTGAAACTGGACTGAATTTTTAAAAAATGGTACATATACACTATGATGGACTATTACACAACCATAAAGAAGAACAAAATTAAGGACTTCACAGCAACCTGGATGGGTTTAGAATCTGTAACACTGAGCGATCTATCACAGAAACAAAGAACTGAGTGTCACATGTTCTCACTCATAAGTGGACCTTGAACAACTACTAGTATCAGGCATCACTCTAAAGCTACAATAATCAAGACAGTGTCATATGGGTGAAAGAACGTGCAAATAAATCAATGTAATATAATAGCAAACAAAGAAGTATACTCATATAAGTATCGTCAATTGATTTTTGACAAAGGTACAAAGGCAGTATAGTGGGGAAAAAGCAGTCTTTCAAAAATAGTGCTGAAAAAAATTGGACATCCACATACAGCAAACAAATAAAAATAAATAAATAAAATCTAGATGCAGATGATACACCCATACTGACTGGAGTTAGGTGGTATCTAAGTGTTTGAATTTGCATTTCTTTGATACTTAGTGAGTCTGAACATTTTTTCATGTATCTATTGGCTGCTCATAGGTTTTCTTTTGAAAGTGCCAATTCATATCTTTTGTCTACTTTGTAAAGGGGCTGTTTGATTTTTTCTTTTCACACATTTGAGCTCTTTGTAGCACCTAGGTTTTAGGCCTTTATCAAATATCCAGTTAGCAAATATTTTTTTCCCAGTCCATGGGCTGTCTCCCTGCTCTCTTGTTGGTTTCTTTGGTTTTGCAGAAGCCTGTCCGTTTGATGAGGTCCCACTTGTCTATCTTATCTCTTATGGCATGGGCACTTAGAGTTTTGATCAGGAATTGGTTGCCAGTTCTGATTTCCATAAGGGTGTCTCCCACATTTTCTAAGGTTCTTACAGTTTTTGATCTATTTAGAGTTGACTTTTGTGTATGGTGATAGCTCGGGGTCTTGTTTTAATCTTCTGCATGTAGTCAGCTGGTTTTCCCAGCACCATTTACTGAATAGGTTCTCTTCTCTCCAGTCATTGGTGGTGGAGGCTTTGTCAAAGGTGAATTGATTGAGATATTGAGGTTTTTCTTCTGGAATCTCTATCCTGTTCCATTGGTTTATATGCCTGTTCATGTACAAATACCAGGCTGTTTTGATTATTGTAGCTTTATAATAAAGTTTAAAGTCTGGGAATGTGATATCAACTGCTTTTTGTTTTTTTCCTGAGGATTGTTTTGGCTATTTGTCATAGTTTATTTTTCCATATGAATTCCTATATTGTTGTCTCCAGGTCTGAGAAGAATGCTGCTGGTTATTTAATGGGTATTTCATTAAATCTGTAGATTGCCTTGGGTAGAATGGTCATCTTAACAATGCTGATTCTTCCAATCCTAGAGCATGGGATATATTTCAATTTGTTTGTGTCATGTTTGATTTCTTTGAGGAGAGTTTTGTAGTTTTTATTGTAAAGGTCTTTCATGTTTCTGGTCAGGAAGATGCCAAGGTATTTCATTTTTCTGTGTGGTTATTGTGAATGGGACTGTCCTTTGTATTTGGGTTTCTGTTTGTTTATTGTTGGAGTATAGAAATGTGACTTACTTTTGCACATTTATTTTATACCCTGAGACTTTGCCAAAGTCCTTTATCAGTGCAAGGAGGTTTTTGACAGATATCTTGAGTTTGGGGGGTAAAGAATCATGTTGCCTACAAAAAGGGATACCTTAACTTCCTCTTTTCCTATTTGGATAACCCTGATTTTCTTCTCTTGTCTGATTTCTCTAGCTAGGACTTCCAATACTATGTTGAACAAGAGGGGTGGGAGTGAGCATTGTCGTCTTGTTCCAGTTTTCAGGGAAAATGGCTCCAATTTCTGTCTATTTAGCAGTATGTTGGCTGTGGATTTCTCATAGAGGATTCTTACTATTTTGAGGTATGTTCCATTTGTGACCAGATGGTCAAAGGTTTTTATCAAAAAGGGGTGCTGGATTTTATCAAAAGCTTTTTCCACGTCTAATGATATAATCATGTGTTTTTTCTTTACATCTGTTGATGTATTTAATTACATTTATGGCCTTGCGGGTGTTGAACAAGCCCTGCATCCTGGGAATGAAGCCTACTTGGTCATGGTGGATGATTTTTGAGATGCTTTGTTGGATTTGGTTTGCTAGAATCTTGTTGAGAATTTTAACATGCATGTTCATCAAGGATATTGGCCTGTAGTTCACTTTATTTGTTGGATCTTTACCCAGTTCTGGTATCTATGTGATGTCAGCTTCATAAAATGATTTGAGGGAGTTCTTTCTTGATTGCCTGGAATACTTCCAATAGGACTGGTATCAACTCCTCCTTGTTCACTTTTTAGAATTCTGCTGGAAAGCCATCTGGTCCTGGACTGTTTTTGTAGGTAGTTTTCTTATGACAGAGTCAATTTCCTGGGTTGTTATTGCTTCTATTAGGGTCTCAATTTCTTATTTCAGCTGATATCAGAAAGTCCTCCATTTCATTTAGGTTTTTGAGTTTGTTTCCATACAGATGTACATAGTAGTCTGATAATGTTTTGTATTTCTTCAGGGTCAGTTATGACTTAAATTTTTGCATTTCTGATTGTTATTATTTAGGCTTTCTCTCTCTTTTTCTTGTTCAGTCTAGCTAGAGGTTCATCAATCTTGTTTATTCTCTCAAAAAACCAGCTTTGTTTTCACTGATTTTTTTGTATTGTATTTTTGTCTTCTATGTCCTGAATTTAGGCTTTTATTTTGGTGATCTGGATCTTCTGCTGAAGTTAGAGTTTTAGTGGTCTTGCTTTTCCAGCTTCCTTACATGATTTGTTAGACTATTAACTTATGATCTTTCCATTTTCTTCATGTGTGTTCATAGAGATATTAATTCCTCTCTTATTACTGATTTCATATCATCCAAGAGGTTTTGGTAAGATATTTCTTTGTTTTCATTTGTTTCCAGGTATCTTTTAATCTCTGTTTTGATTTCCATGTCCACCCAGGAGTTGTTTAGATTCATGGTGCTTAGTGTCCACGTCTTTGTGGATTTTGGAGGAACTTTGTTAGTGTTGATATTTATTTTTATTCCACTGTTGTCTGTGAAGGTACATGGCAGAATTTCAATCTTATGGAATGTGTTTATGCTTGATTTATAGCCAAGTATGTGGTCAATCTTAGAGTACATTCCATGTGGTGATTAGTAGAATGTATATTCTGTGGTTGTTAGGTGGAGTGTTCTGCAGGTATCACTTAAGTCCATTTGGTCAAGTGTCACGTGAAGTTTCTAGATCTCTTTGCTGACTTTTTCTTTGCAATCTGTCAAGGGTTGTTAGTGGTGTGTTTAAGTTCCCAGCTATGATATTGTTAGAGTCAATTTTTTTTAGTTTACCAAGATGCTGCTTTATGAAAGTCGGTGTCCCTATGTTGGGTGCATATATGTTTAGAGTGGATATTTCTTGTTGATGGATGAGATTTTTGTCATTATACAGTGACTTTCTGTGTCTTTTTTTAATTTTTGATAGACTAAGGGGTATTTTTTCTGATTTTAAGATTGCAACTTCTGCTTTGTGTTCCATTTGCCTGAAATGTTTCTCATCCTTTTACTTTGAGTCTGTGATTGTCTTTTATGGTGAGATGAGTCTCTTAGAGACAATATATTGTAGCCTCATAATATTTTACCAAATTTGTCATTCTGTGCCTTTTCAGTGGTGCATTTAGTCCATTCACATTCAGGCTATTTATTGAGATGTGTGAGTGTATCCCTGTCATGAGGTTCTTATAGAGTTTGTTTCTGTTGCTGTTGTTTATTTTTTGCTGCCTTTCTTTTGACTTGGGGATTGATTCATGTGTGCTTTCAATCTTTTTCCTGCATTCTCTGGAAGGGTTTTGTCATTCTTTTTTTTCTTTCTTCAGTGTTGATATTTTCTTAGGTGTTTCTTGTAGAGCTGACCTGGAGACAGCATAAACTCTTATGATTGAAGGTCTGGGAAGTATTTTAATTCTCCATCACTGATGAAACTTAGCTTCACTGGGCAAGTAATTCTTGGTTTAAATTGTTTATCTTTGGGAACTTTGAAGACAGGGCTCCAAGTTCTCCTAACCTAAAGTGTTTCTATAGATAAGTCTGCTGCTCTTCTAATTGGTTTTCCCCAGTAGGTAGTCTGTCCTTTCTCTCTTGCTGCCTTTTGGATTTTTTCTTTTATACCTACTTTTCATAGGTTAATTACTGTTTCTGGAGGTTGGTCTTCTAATTTGTTGTCTTATAGGGATTCTCTGAATCTCTTGTGTTTGAATGGTCACATTACTGATGATATGAGGGAAGTTTTCTTGGATAATTTCATAGAATATCTGTTCCAGAGTGGTCTCTGTCTCTCTACCTATCTCAGGAATTCCAATTAATCTTAGATTTTACATCTTGAAATAATTGCTCATCTCTTGGAGTTTTGTTCTTGTTTTTTAAGCTTCTTTTCTATGTTTTTAGCAGTTTGGGTTAGTTCCATATTTTGGTCCTTAAGTTCTGAGATTCTTCTGCTTGGTTAATGCTGTTTTCCACATTTATGTTTGTTGTTTTATTTCATTCACTGTATTCTTTATTGCTGTTATCTTAGGTATCAACTCCTTCATTCTTTCTTCTTGTCTCTCCTTATTTCTATTTATTCTCTCTATTGATACCTTGATATCTGTGTTTGCTGTTTGAGACCAGTCATTCTAGGGGCTCTATATTATTTGAGTTATAGATTCTGTATTCTCAGTGACTGACCTCCCAGTGGTCTGTATGAGACTCATATTCTTCCTTTGGTTTTTCTTCATTTGTGTAGATTCCCCTCCCCCCA
>NW_007252190.1:1972-10284 GCF_000164805.1 Carlito syrichta | reverse complement strand
TTTCCTCTTCCTCAATTCTGTTGTTCAGTGATATGGGGATAGCATTTATTTCATTTTGCTCAATCTCCTATTCTTCCTTATGTAAATCCTCTGGTTTTGTTCAATTCTGAAGCCAGACCAGGGGTGGGGACCTGTACTTTTTGCAGTTTTGAGATTTAATTAGGGGGAGGGCTATGATTCAAAAGCTATCTGCAGATCCCAGTATTCACTGCCAGGTGTGTGGGCCTCTTGGCACCTACCCTCCACTGCCTTACAATCTGTCCATGTGGTGGAATTGTCTGTTTGCCCACTGAAAGCCAAATTAGATAAGAAAAAAGAAAAGAGTAGAAAGAGAAAAGAGTAAGCTGAAAGGGAGGTTGAGAGATTGAAGAAGAAGAGGGAAAACAGGTGTACCAATTAACAATAAACGGAGACACAAACAAAGACAGAAGAAACAGAAAAGACAAAAACATACAGACAATCATAAAACACCCCCCATTAGTGTATTCTACCTAAAAAAATACCTATACATAAACAGAAAATCAAAATAACAGAAATAAATCACAAAAATGTAAACAAAATCAGAAAGAAAGAGGGAAGAAAAAAAGCTAAAACTAAAATAGAAAGCAAACAAGGAAAAAAAACGCACTCTCTGGCAGTTTCTGTGAGTCCAGGTTCCTCTCAGACCTCTGACTTAGGGAGCAGCTCTGGTCTTCAGGCCTTCCCCTCCACTCTCAGCACAAGATGATAGGTTTGCTCTCAGTATGGGTCACATGCTCCATGGAGGGAACAGAATGGGTCAGCTTTGGGCTCATCCTATAGCTGTGACTGCTGTTAAGTCTCCCACTCAGATCTGCATGTCTGTGCCTATTCCAGTGTGGGAAAGGGGCGTCTGTCTCTCTGAGTCTGATGTGATAAAAGTCTCTGGGTCCCAAGATGGAGACTGGGCAGAGCTGGGTGGGGCAATGCAAGTCTCTGCCTAGTCTGGCACTGAGAAGATGGCACCCATTGGTGTCCTGACACTGGCGTTTGAGATTTATTCCAGATTTCTACTACCTGTCTTCTTGTGCCAGGTCAGCTGCTGCAGGTGATGGTGTGGGCCAGGTGCCAGGGCTGAGGGGTGACTGTTCTCTGATGCCTACTCTCAAGAAAGCCCTGAGAACAGCAGATGATTCTGCATGCCAGGGTCTCCAATCTCAGGGTGGTAGGAGGTTGCAGTCACCTTCAGAGGAAAGCCCCGGGTGCATGAATCTGAGTCTCCCCTCAGATGGGCTTTCACTCACCAACTGGCACATACTCACTCATGCAGAGTCTGTATGGACACTCATTTTTGCAGAGACACTCACAGACTGACCTTTTCCATTGCCATCTTGCCCAGAAGTCCTCCTTGAAATTGGTTTAAAAAAAATTAGAAATTTGTTTTAAAAAGTAAATAAATGTGGAAATTTTCTTGTTAAATGGTGATAGGATCTTGAGTTTATTCAATTCTAACATACTCCAAAATGTCCTCTGTAGTAGCCTCAGAAAACTTCAAAACTCTTCAATGGGTATAGTTAACAAATGAAGGTTGTACTTTAAATTTGAAATGCCTTTCATTAGGAAATTCTATTATTTCCCTCCTCCCATATTTTCTGCATACCTAATACTTTATAATGATTTTGACCAGAACTTAAATTTCAGAAATATGCTCTGAAATTTAATGTGCACCAAAAAATGCACCATGTGTTTTCATCCACTCATAATTACATAAATAACTCATAAATAAATTTATGTTTAATGTAACATTGTTTACACCTCTAAGTACTTTCTTTTGCATAAATAGAATGAACCTAGACATTTTATAAAGTATTTTAGAATTTAATATGAAAATTGATAGCCATCATATAGTAATACATTACAGGAGGCTTTGTATGTTAGAGTTTTGCCCAAAGTTTAGGCCTGAGAGCATGTGCAACTATACTCACCTTCCGAAAATAAGCTATAGACTAATTAGTGTTTGATGTCCATTAGTTTCTGCAATTCCCAGAAAAAATTCTGCAATTCCTAGGGAAAAAATAAAACTTTGGTGATAATTTGTAGGAAAACAATTCTATAGTGTTTTCACTGCTCTTCTACTAAAGGCTGTGGTTTGTGGGGTGTTATAAACTAACATTATATTATTAATATGCTGAAGGGTAGAAGGTGATATGAAAGATTTCTGGAGACTCCACACATATGTCCAAGTAAGAGAGTCACATGCTTAGTTGTTTAGACTGAAAGCCGTTGGGCTAAGCTGAAACAGTATAAAAATAGAAGCCACATAAAAGCTGCATTTCTTCTCATCCATTTTCACTACTGTAACCCTGGAGGCACCAGAAACAGCTTCTGTGAATGTGAGGAGGTTGAGTGGGAATTGGCATGATTCATGTATTTAACCAGAATTCATTGATTGACTAATATGTCAACCAGTGTTTTAAGAGATGTAATTTTAGGCATATATTTTATCATTTTTAAGCCCAAATATTGTACTGTGTTTACCATTATGAAAATTGTTTAATTCATGTGTTTGATTGTTTTTACTTTCAAGATGTATTTCAATTGAATTTTTTTACTATCTTTTGGGTATCTTTCTGTTGGCATGTTTTATTCATATTCAATTATATAATTTTAAAATAAATATTTTGTCTAACAGTAACAAAATTTGTATCAATATTATTCACTCAGTTAATTTCATGGGTGATTACTTTAAAAGAAACAAAAATGATAAAAAGAATGAGACTTTTGCAATTTGTAGTATTTCTGGTGTTTCTAATGAATCATGATGCAGAAATTTAGTTGAAAATGTATTTTGCTGTCTATTTTTATGAAGAATTGCTACCAGTAACAGAAACTGAATGTTATCAACTGTATAGTTTCTGTCTTTTGTGATAGCTGACTGCACAGCAACTTGGATGGAAGTTGAGTCTATAATACTGTGTGATTTATCAAAGAATCAAAGAACTGAGTATCACATGTTCTCACTCATAAGTGAACCTTGAACAATTACCAATATCAAGTATCACTCACTCATAAGTGGACCTTGAACAATTATCATAATACTATAAGAAAAGAATTGTCAATAGTGAGAAATATCCAGGGAGGGAGGTGGGATTGACTGCAGTGGAATTCTTGGGGGGGGGGGAGGCATACATCAACAACAAGAGTTCCTGTATAATGAACATTTGTATACTTAATCATGAATTGTACCCCACATCTTTAAAATAAAAAATTAAATTTAAAAAATAAATAAGTGTACATGTATTTTAAAATTTTACAGGTTTTCTTGTTCTTTTTTTATCAAAGATAAGTTTTTGTAATTATTATTCACAAAGGATATATTTCTTAGAATTTCCTTAAGTTGGTAAAAACTTATTTTTAAGCAGCATTATTGAAAAAATATTGTATCTCAATTTAAGACTTATTTATTGAGATGCAATAAATCTCTATTTTAAATTTTGATGTTTTCATACATGTATATAGTCATAAAACCATCAACTCAATCAAGATAATAGATTTTGTTCATGATTGATAAATGTTTTCTAGAACCATTTTATGTTCTCTCCTCTACTGATCTGCCTTCTGACATTATAATTTAGCTTGTATTTTAATATAATTTTATATAAATGAAACCCTACAACTCTTTTTTGTGAACCTTCTTTCACTCAACGCAAATCTTTTCAAAATTATCTATGTTGCTGTACTGTAGTAGTTAATTTTATAAATAATACTATACTTGCTTATCCATTCACTTCTTTATTGTTATAAACACTTTTTTCCAGTGACTATTATTAAAAAGATGCACTAACAGTCATTGTAAGGTCATGGTAGTAGCATTTATTTATCTCTCTAGTAGAAATGGAAAGACTAGAATATATCATAGGTTAATGGTAATTCAGTAAGATGAAGTCAAAATGTTTTCAAAGTTTTTGGAATATTTTATATCCTCACTAGTTGTGTGTGAAAGTCCACTTTCTCAGCATTCTTACTAACAGTAGATATAGTATGCAAAACATTTATATATGTTAATTTTATCTCCCATAACCTTGTTAAACTTACTTATTAGTTTGAGAAAAATTTTTGTAGATCCCATACTTTCTATATATTAGATCTCATCATTTTTATTCAAATATTTTTTATTTATTTCTTTTCAATCTGAATGTATAACTTCTTTTTCTTCCCTGTAGAACTGGCTAGAACTTCCAGTACAATATTGAACAGAAGTAGTAAAAAGAGAGATCCTTGTTTGAGTCTGAACTCTGAGAAAAAGTCTCTTTTTATCAATTAAGCAATATATTAGCTGCAGAATTTTTGTGGATTCATTTTTAAAGGTATGGTAGGCTCCCTGTATACATAGCATGCTGAAAGTTTTTTTTTTTTTCCTTTTATGATATGTAATTTTTGACAATTCTTTTTTGTGTACTTGAGATAGTTATTTTTAGCTTGTTAAGATGGTGAACATGTGAATTGATTTCCAATGTTAAAGTAGTTTTGCATTACTGAAATAAATTCCAGTTCACAAAAAATTATCATTTTTTATTTATTGTTAGATTCTATTTGCAAAAATTTTGTTTACAATATTCACATGTACATTCATGAGATAATTTTTTAGTGTCTCTGACTTTTTACAAGCATAAATCTAATTTTATAGTATGAACCAAAAAGCATTCACTTTTTAAAACATTCTGATGGCACTCACATAGAATTGTTTTGCATTTTAAGTAAAAAATTAATGTTTAATAAACATAAAGCTGCTTCATCTAATTCTAACTCTACGAATTTAAGCAGTTTATATCATAAATAATTTTTTGTTTTATTTAAATTATAATACCTATTGTTACAAATTTTCATATTTTTTCAGTATTCTTTTAGTATATAGTGAAGTCTAACAATACCAAATCTGATTTCTAATAACTTGTTTTTTATACATAATAGTAATACATTTGCTCAGAAAAAAGTCATTTCTTAAATCTCAAAAATGTAATTTTTCACTTTATTTTTTTATTGTTTCTGTTTTTCTAATTCACTGATTTCTACTCATATTTTTACTTTCTTTCTGCTACTGCCTTTGGGTGAGCAACTCTACTGTTTCTTTACTGTTACTAGATGATCTTTCCCTAGTTTATGAACTTACAAGCTGATGTCATTGAATTGTGATTTTCTATAATTCTAATATAAAAATTTAGAAATATAGATTTTCTTCCACTGCAACCCACATAGTTTTTAATGTAGTGTTTTTATTTTTAATTTGGTCCAATATACTTTTAAAGTTTCCTTTTGATTTTTAAAAAATATATGGTTTATTTAATTATGTTATTTGGTTTCTGAGTAGTTAAAAAAATTTTAAATTTTTTTGTTTATTTATTTTCATTTAATTCTGATGTGAATGACTATTTTAAAACTTAGACATATCATATGGTCCCCATATGGCCCGTGATGGTAAATGTTCTTTGAGAATTTGATAGTATATTGCTATTTTTGTGTACGATGATATAAATATCAATTAGATTAATTTGACTGGTAGTGTTATTCAAGCTTTTTTTGTCTTACTGATTTTTCTGTCTACCATTCTACCAAATGAATGAGAGAATAACATGAAATCTTCAAAAGGTATTTTTGTATTTGTATACATACTTTCAGTACTATTCGTTTTTGCTTAATTTAAACAAGCCTTACTTGGCACAGTTTCTAGAAGCACAAATTTTACATATTATGATTTAGTTAAATAATGCCAGTGTCTTTATTACTAATATTTAGATTAGTCTTCATACATTTGGTTGTTAAATACAACATTTTTAAAAATGAATCTAAAAGAGCTGCTATTTCTTCACACCTTTTTTTTTAATTTTAAAGATATGGTATACAATTCAGTATTAGATATACAAGTGGTCATTGTCCAGGTAAAATTTGGATTTCCCTTTGGTGTCCATTTCACCTAGCTTGAGACCAGGTACCCTTATTGATGTTGTGTCACATATACTGTTGGCAAATAATTTTTTTCCCATTCTGTGGGTTCTCTCCATTCTCTTGATAGTTGCTTTTGTTTTACAGAAGCTGTTCAGCTTGATGAGGTCCTACTTGTCTAATTTATCTCTTATGACATGGGCATTTGGGGTTTTGATCAGGAATTGGTTGCCTATTCCAATTTCCGTAAGGTTGTTTCCTGCCTTTTTTAAGGTTCTTACAGTTTGAAGTTTTACATTTAGGTCTCAATTTAGAATTGATTTTTGTGTATGGTGATAGGTAGGATCCTGCTTCCATCTTCTGCATGTGGTCAGCTAGTTGTCCCAGTACCATCTAATGAAAAGGTTCTCCTCTTGCCAGTGGTTGTGGAGATTTTGTTGAATATGAGTTGGTTGAGAAATTAAAGTTTTGCTTCCAGAATATCCATCCTTTCCCATTGATCTATATGTCTGTTCTTAGTTGATATGCCAATATCAGGCTGTTTTGATTATTGTAGTTTTATAATAAAGTTTAAAGTCTGGAAGTGTGATATCTCCCATTTATTTATGTATGTATGTATGTATGTATTTATTTGCTGAGGGTTGTTTTGGCTATTCATGGTCATTTATGTTTCCATATGAATTTCTGCACTGTTGTTTCCAAGTGTGAGAAGAATGACATTGGTAATTTAATCAGTATTTTGTCAAATCTGTAAATTGCCTTTGGAAGGATGGACATCTGAACAATGTTGATTTTTTCCAATCCACTAACATGGAATATTCTTCTATTTGTTTGTGTCATCTTTGATTTCTTTGAGCAGTGTTTTGTAGTTTTCATTGTAAATATCTTTCACTTCTCTGATTAGAAAGATGCCAAGGTATTTCCTTTTTTATGGCTATTATGAATGGGATTGTGTTTTTTATTTAGTTTTATGACCATTTGCTGGTGATATATAAGAATGTGACTGTCTTTTGTTTGTTTGTTTTGTATCCTGAGACTTTGCCACAGTCCTTTATCAGTGCAAGGAAGTTTCTGACAGATTCTCTTGGACTTTCAAGGTATAGGATCTTATGGTATGCAAAAAGGAATAACTTAACTTCCTATTTCCTATTTGGATACACCTGATTTCCTTCTCTTGTCTGATTTCTCTGGCTAGGACTTTCAACACTAGTTGAACAGGAGGAGTGGGAGTGGGCAGCCTTGTCTTGTTCCAGTTTTCAGAGAAAATGTTACCAATTTCTATCTGTTTAGCAATATGTTGACTGTGGGCTTACCATAGATAGCTCTTACTATTTTGAGGTATTGATATGGATTTTTTATCAGGTCAGCCTGGGCTCTGAGAATGTCAGCTGAATGGATCAGCAAGCCTGACCCCAAAGAGTGTCAGCTCTAATAGGCTGGCAAGCCAAGTCCCAGGAGTGTTTGCTCTAATGGGATGGCAAGCCAAGCCCAGAGAGTGTTTCTTACTTGGTGGCTGTAAGGCCGGAGGTACTGGAGGGTGGGGCAGGCCTTAACAAGATGGCTCCAACCCGGACCAGGAGAACAACAGGCAAGAGTGAGCCAGCAAAAAATGAGTAACTGGAACTAAGACTCCAGCCTCAAAGCCAGTCAGTACCTGTTACAGTGACTCTAGCAACCCTGTTCAGCCAATCGCCAGCAGATGTGACAGCTGTCCCAACCAGTGATTGCTCTCCCCGATCCCCTCACAGCTTTTTCAGTGTGCCCTTTATAAACCCATTGCCCATCTTGCTGGGCGCGACTTCTCTGGCCCACAGCTACATAGACCGGTGAACCTCACCCAGGATTGTGCTAATAAATTTTTCTTGTCTCCTTTGTTGCTGTTTTGCCTGGTCTGGTTTTGTTTACCTTACATTTGGTGCTGAAACCCAGGAGGACAGTGTGGGGCCCCAGAAGGCTCCCCTCTCTTCTCCCGATCTGGGACCTCTCTCGGGAACAGGACCTGGTCCCAGGATCTCAGACAATGTGGTGAGTCCCTCACTTTCCCTGACTTCTCCTCCTACGCTCCAGGGTGCCCAGTCCGAAATTACAGCTGCATCTGGGCTCACCCCTCTGGCACGGTACCTTTGGCTCCGGTGTAGTGGAGATGTCCCTATCTCCAGATCGCCAACCCTATAAAGGAAGCAGATCTTCCTTTCCGTCCCAATTTCGAGTGGGTCTGAGACTCTGGGCTCGCTTGTTTAGGGACCCGGGAATGGAGGTTGCAGCCATGGGAAACCAGCCTTCTAAAACTGGCTTAGATGCCCTTGCGGTGTCTCATATCTAATCTGGCTACACTGGGGTTGTCCAAGGATATTCGTAAATGGAAGCTAATCTTCCTTTCCTCCCGGGCCTGGCCCCAATATCCTCTGGACAAT
>NW_007252190.1:0-1002 GCF_000164805.1 Carlito syrichta | reverse complement strand
CCACAGTCTTAGCTACCCACTTTATCACCCAGTCCACTCCGGACATCTGGTACTAGCTTTAAAAGGTGGAGGAGGGCCCCCAGACTCCACTCCGAAACCTGGTGAATATGGCCTTGAAAGTTTATAATGCCAGAGAGGAGGAAGCCGAGGCTGTATGGGCCCAGAGGCTAAAACAGAAAGTGGCCCTTCAAACCCAAGCCCTAGTCACTGCCCTGAGGCCGGCACAACAGGGGCCTTGGAGCCCCCGTCTCAGGAAACAGTCTGAAACCCGAACACCTCTGGAAGCCTGCTTCAGGTGTGGCCAGGAAGGCCACTGGGCAAAGCAATGCCCCAACCCCAGGCCACCGACTCGACCTTGCTAGGTCTGCAGACAAAAGGGACATTGGAAGTTTGAGTGCTCCCTGGGGGAGAACCATCCCCTGGTGACAGAGTTTCACAGGGGGCCGGCTCTCCCAACGGACCCCTCACCAGAGCTCCTGGGCCTCCTGGACAACTGAAGCCACCTGGACTCGAACACCCCAATCACCCTTGCTGAACTCAGGGCCATACCATGGGTAGTGCATAAGTCCATCTCCCTCCCTTTTGGTGGACACGGGGGCTACCTATTCTGTTTTGCTCTCCTTCCATGGGTCTTTACATCCTTCTCAAGTCTCGGTTGTGGGCATCTCAAGGGTACCCTCCAAGCCACTGGAGATGGGTCCAGTGTCCTGCCTTTTTGAAGGCCATCCCTTCACCCGTTCATTCTTAGTTATCCCCTCCTGCCCAGACCCTTTGCTGGGATGATACCTTCTGTATAATCTTGGGGCATCTATCTGCCTCACCTCAAACCGAGTTCCCCCGACTCTGCTCCTGGCCCTTGCCTGTGCTGTCTTCTCCCCAGAGCCTTCGTCTGGTTTTCCCATTTCCCCAAAAAAGTTAATCCAGTGGTCTGGGACACTTCCACTCCTGTGGTGGCCAATCACCACACCCCAGTCCTCATTCACCTTAAGGATCCCTCTTGCT
>NW_007252189.1:510700-512571 GCF_000164805.1 Carlito syrichta | reverse complement strand
CGTCCAGAATTGTGAAGGATAAGTTTGCATTACTTATGAGTCACCCAGTTTATGACAATTTTATTAAAGTAGTGTGAACAATCTATGACACGCAGGTAGTTTACAACTCTTGGTTTTTTTTCTTGTGCTAGTACAGCATTTCAAGGTCAGGTTTATGAGAGTGCTTAGAGTCGTATTAGGACTTTCCTGGACATGTAAGCAGTACTTGGTATGCACTAGCTCTTTACATGTACATGGCCTTTTCCAAGAGCGTGTTAGAAGTTTTCAAAGTCCTTTACAGACATATTACACATCAAGTGTTCTTTTATGGTTTTTGATCAATTTCTTATTTTTCTTAACTGCTATCACTGTCTCAGGCAGTTATAGTGTTCTATGACTATTTCTAACTTTTTTTTGACAAATTCCCTCAGGGAAAAGACTGTTCTCACAGAGTGAGGTCTAAGTCAGGTCAAATAAAGTCAAGTCCTTGAAACAGCCAGACAGATTTTTTTTTTTAAAAGCTGCAAGAATAATGTTTTGGAAGAGCTGGGAACCTATTTTACTACCCCTAATAACTGCTATGTTGCTGGTTTTCACTATGATTGTAAGCTTGTTGATATTCAAGTCTGCTATGGAAGTGTGGAGAGAGGGATTACAGTAGGGCAATTTAAAACACAAAGTCTGCTATTCTTACTGAAATTAAGCCAATTTTTCTGAATAAAAGTATCTTAGATTGCTGTAAATCATTGACTAATTTTCAGAGTTCTGAAAAAAATGATTTTGAGACTGTTTTTTCCCCTAGAGTATAATTGTTTTGGAGGAAGAGTGTAATTTTGGAAGTCTTTACTCCTGTTTCCACTAATATTACCTATAAGCGCAACAGTAATTAGATACCATATACCATATGTGAAAAGAAAATTGTGTCTGATTATACATGTAATGAACCTTTAATTTCTAAAATCTTTGGCATTATACAATAATGAAAGCAAAAAACAAAACTCACTTTCTAACACATAATGTAGAAATAGTTATTAAATAAATTATGCTAATTTCAGCATAATTTATTTAATAGCTATTTCTACATCATGTGAATAGTTGTAAATATGCTTATAAAGTAGCAAAATGTTTTGTAGTTACTATTGTATTATGAGACCTTTCCCATGTTAAATATTTCACTAAAGCAAAGACTTGAATTTCTGTAAAACAATTGTTACAACTATGCCAAATATTTTAAATAGTTACTAATGAATATAGCTACACATGATATTATACAAATGTTTGAAAGATGACATCTGTATATTGATCTCTAGTTTTTTAAAATTATTATTTCTTTACATCAGAAAGACACTGACTAGTTCAAAAACACAATCACCAAATCAAATTTTTACCATCCAATTGTTTTAATCATAGCTCCAAATTAACAGATTTTTAGCGATGTAGAATCTGTCTTCTTTTCATAACTTATACAAATGCACCAAACATCTCCTAGCCATAAATAAGATAAGCCTCAGAAAATAAAGACTGCAAGTCATTGCTACTCTTTGGAATTTTGTGACCCAATGACTGTATCATGCTGCTGAGTAATATCAACTAGACATGTAAAGCTCTCTCTCCCATACTCCTATCTCCTGGGAGTTTTCTTCTCTTCCTCACCTTCTTAGTAGTGAACTCAAAGACTATAATCTCTGCACAGATTCCTAGGGTGATTATGGTGATTCCCACAGTGTCAAAGCATTGCCCAATAAATGTTGTGTGTTTTACTGCCAACTCATGGTAAGTCTTTTTTAAAATCAGCCTTCAAATTTCTCAAACCACTTGCACATACATCACTGTGGTCATCATTGATTATTTCATTAGAATAAGTTACTCTAAGTAATATTACTGTGCTCAAA
>NW_007252189.1:476118-510069 GCF_000164805.1 Carlito syrichta | reverse complement strand
AGTGAGAACATGTGATACTCAGTTCTCTGTTTCTGTGAAAGATCACTCAGTATTATAGACTCTAAGTCTATCCAGGTTGCTGTGAAAGTTCATGATTTTGTTCTTTATGGCTGCATAATATTCCATTGTGTATATGTAACATTTTTTAAAAATCCAGTCCTCTTTTGATGGGCAGCACGGTTGTTTCCATGTTCTTGCTATTGTGAACAAGGCTGTGATAAACATACATGTGCAGGTATCTTTTTTATACAGTGATTTGAGTTCTTCCGGGTATATTCCCAGTAGGGGGATTGCGGGGTCATATGGAAGGTCGATTTTTAGGACTTTTAGGAGGCACCACATTGATTTAAGCAGAAGCTTCACTAGTTTACACTCCCACCAACAGTGAAGAAATGTTCCTTTTTCGTCACAACCTCTCCAGCATCCGTTATTATTTGAGTTATTGATGATGGCCATTCTGACTGGAGTTAGGTGGTATCTCAGTGTAGTTTTAATTTGCATCTCCCTGATGACTAGAGAGGTTGAACATTTTTTCATGTATCTGTTGACTGCTCATAGGTCTTCTTTTGAGAATTGTCTATTCATATCTTTTGCCCACTTTGTAATGAGGCTGTTTGTTTTTTTTTCTTTTCAGCACGTTTGAGTTCCTTGAGGATCCCAGATGTTAGGCCTTTGTCAGACATGGAGTTGGCAAATATTTTTTCCCAGTCTGTGGCCTGTCTTCATGCTCTCTTGATGGGTTCTTTGGCTTTGCAGAAGCTTGCCAGTTTGACGGGGTCACACTTGTCTGTCTTATCTCTTATGGCATGGGCATTTCGGGTTTAGCTCAGGAATTGGTTGCCAGTTCCAAATTCCATAAGGGTGTCTCCTGCATTTTCTAAGTTTTTTATAGTTTGAGATTTTACATTTATGTCTCTGATCCATATAGAGTTAATTTTTGTGTATGGGGATAGGTAGGGGTCCTGTTTGAATCTTTTGCATATGGTCAGCAAGTTTTTCCAGCACCATTTACTGAATAGGTTCTTGTTTCCCCAGTGGTTGGTGGTGGAGGCTTTGTGGAAGATGAGTTGGTTGTTGGTTGAGAAATTGAGGTTTTGCTTCTGGAATCTCAGTTCTATTCCATTGGTCTATCTGCCTGTTCTTGTACCAAGACCAGGCTGTTTTGATTATTGTAGCTTTGTAATAAAGTTTAAAGTCTGGGAGTGTGATACCTTCTGCTTTTTTTCCCCCTGAGGATTGTTTTGGCTATTCTTGGTCATGTATGTTTCCATATGAGTTCATGTACTGTTGTTTCTAGGTCTAAGAAGAATGTTGCTGGTAATTTGATGGGTATTTCATTGAATCTGTAGATTGTCTTAGGTAGAATAGACATTTTAACACTGCTGATTCTTCCAATCAATGAACATGGAATATAGTTCCACTTTTTTGTGGATTTCTTTGAGCAGTGTTTTGTAGTTTTCATTGTAAGGTCTTTCACATCTCTGGTTATGAAGATGCCAAGGTATTTCAATATTTTTGTGACTATTGTGAATGGAATTGAGCATTTTGGGGGGATTTCTATTTGTTTATCATTGGTGTATAGAAATGTGATTGTCTTTTGCACATTTATTTTATACCCTGAGATTTTGCCAAAATCCTTTATCAGTGCAAGGAGGTTTTTGACAGATTCTCTTGGGTTTTCAAGGTATAGAATCATGTCGTCTGCAAAGAGAGATAACTTGACTTCCTCTTTTCCTATTTGGATATGCCTGATCACCTCTTCTCTGATTGCTCTAGCTAAGCCTTCCAAAACTATGTTGAATAGGAGAGGTGAGAGTGGACATCCTTGTCTTGTTCCAGTTTTCAGGGGAAATGGTTCCAATTTCTGTCTGTTTAGCAGTATGCTAGCTGTGGCTTTCTCATAGAGGGCTCTTAGTATTTTGAGGTATATTCTATCTATGCCTAGATGTTTGGGGGTTTTTATCAGGAAGGGGTGTTGAATTTTCTCAAAAGCTTTTTTTGCATCTAATGATATAATCATGTGGTTTTTATTTTTACATCTGTTGATGTATTTAATTGCATTTATGGTCTTGCAGATGTTGAACTAGTCCTGCATTCTCAGGACGAAACCCACTTGGTCATGGCAGATGATATTTACGAATGTTGAACCAGTCTTGCATCCTAGAGATGAAGCCTACTTGGTCATGGTGGATGATTTTTAAGATGTGTTGTTGAATGCAGTTTGCTAGGATCTTGTTGAGAATTTTAGCATCTATGTTCAATAAGGATATTGGCTTGTAGTTCTCTTTTTTTTTGGTTGGGTCTTTACCTGGCTTGAGTATAAATGTGATGTAAGCTTCATAAAATGATTTGTGGAGAGTTCCATCTTTCTCAATCACCTGGAATACTTTCAATAGGATTGGTATCAGTACCTTCTTTTATGTTTTGTAGAATTCTCTCCCTCCTTTAACTTCTAATAACTACTAACTTTTTTGTCTCCATAGTTTTGCCTTTTCCAGACTGCCATATATTAGGAATCAAACAATATATGACTGATTTCCTTTTTGACTGATTTCTTTCTCTTAATATGTATTTAAAGTTTGTTCATGTTTTCTCATGGCTTAATAGCTCATTTCTATTTAGTGCTGAATAATATTCCATTGCCAAAATGAAATGTAGTCTATTTATCCATTCACCTAGTGAAGGACATCTTGGTTGCTTACAAGTTTTGGTAATTATGAATAAATCTGCTGCTATAAACATTCATGTGCAAGTATTTGTGTAGAAATGTTTTTAGTTCCTTAGGGTAAATACCAAGGTGTGTGATTGCTGGATAATATAGAAAGAATATATTTAGTTTTGTATGAAACCACCAAACTATCTTTCAAAGTGGTTGTACCTTTTTGTAATCCTGTCAACCATGCATGAAAGTTTCTGTCACTACACATCCTTGCCAACATTCAATGTTATTAGTGTTTTGGATGCCAGTCATTCTAATAGGTGTATGGTTTTATTGTTTTAACTAGCATTTTCCTGATAGCATATGATAAAGAGAGTCTCGTCATATGATTATTTCTCATCTGTACATCTTTTTTGGTGGTCTGTTAAGGTGTTTGGTCTATTTCTTAATTGTGTTTTTTTGTTCTTATTTTTGACTTTTAAGAATTATTTGTCTGTTTTGGATAACAGTCCTTTATAAGGTTTGTCTGCAATGAAATTTTTTCTGCCAATCTGTGGCTCATTTTTTGTTATATAGGCAGTGAGTTTCTCAGAGCAGAAATTTTTAATTTAAAAAAATAAAGAAATGCAGGAACAGTACAAAGGACTGGATTGAGTTTATTATTATTATTATTATTATTATTATTATTATTATTTGAGTTGAAGTCTCACTGTGTTGCCTGGGGTGGAGTACGGTAAGATCATGGATCGCTGCAGACTCAACTTCCCAGTCTCAAATGATATTTTCTCCTCTCCCTCCAGAGTACCTGAGACTACAGGCACATACCACTATGCCGTTTTTTGGTGTTTTTTTTTTTCTCTTAAGGGTTGAGGTCTTCTACAAAATAATACCTGCACACGTATGTTTGTTGCAGCTCTATTCACAGTAACAAAAACATGGAACCAATCATGCTGACTATTGAAGATGGACTGAATTAAAAAATGTGGTACATATACACAATGGAATATTATGCTGTCATAAAGAAGGACAAACATGGACTTCGCAGCAACCTGAATGGATTTAGAGTCAATCATACTCAGTGATCTATCACAGAAGCAAAGAACAGAGTACCATATGTTCTCACTCATAAATAGAACTTGGACAATTATAGTACTATAAGAAAAGCATTGGCAGTAGTGGAAAATTGTCAGGGGAGAGGAGTGGGAGTGGCAGCTGAGAGAAACTGCTAGGGGAGGGAAGGGCACACTTCATCAACAAGGGTATCTACATAATCAAAGTTTGTATATCTAACCCTGAATTGTACCCCACATCTTTAATAATAATAGTAATAAATACATAAATAAATGCATTAAAAATAGGGCAAAAAAAGAGATGAGGTCTTGCTATGTTGTCTCTTTTTCTCTCTTTCAGAATCATTTAAGAATATTGTAGTCATCATGCCCTTTTACTTCTAAATAACATAGCATGCATTTCTTGAGAAAAGAACATAGATAACCATAGTAAAATTATTAAATTCAGGGAATTTAATATTGACATTATATTATCTAATCCCAGCCTCATATTAAAATGCTATGCTTTTTTAAGAACAATCCTTTTATCTATTTTCGTTCATTCCAAGGTCTAACTCAAAATAACATATTAGTTTTAACTGCCATGTTTTGCTTAGTATTTTATAATCTGGAATAGTTCTCTAGTTTTTCTTCGTGTTCTTAATCTTAATATTAAGTACATAGAATTATTATTTTGTATAATGTTCCTGAATTTGAGGTTTTCTGATGTTTATTTATTGTAAGATTCAGATTATTCATTTAGGGCAAAAATAAGCCAGAAGTGACATAGTCTTCTCAGCACATATTATGAAGATAAATGTGGATGGTGGCTTAGATCAATATTGGTGATATGAACTTTAATTATATAGCTAAGCAGCCCTGTGAGATTTCTCCATTGTAAAGATACTATGTTTCCTATTATAAGTAATAATACTGTGGAGATACTTAGAGACTATCTAAATATCTTATTCCAAATGAGTCCTTCCACCGATTAGCTGTAACATTCATGTATAATTTTCTAACTTTATTATTCCTTCTGGATTTATTGGTTGACATTAAAATATAAAGAATAATTTTTCATTCCTCCCATATATTTATTCATTTTCATGAGTTTGAATTCATGCATTCTATAATATAAAGAAAAATTAATTTCTATGATAACTGAATTTGTTACAATATTGCCTCAGTTTCACCAATGAAAATTTATTAAAGCTGCCTCCTGCATCTCAACATATTTATCTTATTCTTTGAGTACTTTCTAACTTTACAACACAACAATTTCCCAGAATCATCTTATATTTTTCTTATTTCAGATCTGAAATTGGCTATTTCTCCAGGAAACTCTGGAGTCTTTTAGAGGGGAATGGTATTCATAAAAGAAATCTTATTTCTAAGGTTAGTTCATTCCTATTGGGAAGTAATTGATTCTTGTTCTCTCAGTAAAAATATTATACTGACAAATCCAGTAAAAATCTCATATTATAGAATTAAGAGATACATTCTGGTTCAAATAGTTTTATTTCACTATTTATTATTTTCTTTTCTAAAAGTGAGAAAGCTGAAATCACTATTCTCAATATACTTATTTGCTGAAGCCTAGATCACATAGAAAGTATTTTCAGAATCACTAACCCATACCATTGTAAAAAGAAAATCTACTAAAGCAAGTTCAATATTTGTGTGTAGTTATTATTTTTTGAAGAAAAAAGTCTATAGAGGGAAATACAAAGGTATTAATTGTACAATTCAACCAGTTTTTATACATACACGTACTGGGGTACATGTCATTTTAATTAGGATAGAGGATATTTCCTCTACCCCCACAAATTTATTTGTATCTTTGTCCAGTAAATTCTTATACATCACAGGCAAATGATACTCTGAATTTGTCGCTTAACTACATATGCTTGTTGTTGAACTCACATCCTTTCAGCTATATATCTTTGGATTAAATGTATAATAATTGCTAGTAATTAAAATATATATTTTAAATTTATAATCAGGTTACTTAGAATTAATATTGTACCACTTTACAGAAAATATAAGAATCTTTTAAAAATGTGGTTAAATTTACCTGCACATCTTTGTTGCTATTGCTCTCATATCGTTGACAGCTATATACATCTGAAAATCAACTGTACCATTCTTTGCTTTTATTTCAACAATTTGTTTAGGAAAAATTAAAAATGAAGAAATATATGTGTAATTTCCTAGTCACTTACCATTTGTATCATTCTTCATTCCTTTGTGTAGATTGGATTTCCAATCTGGTGATGTAAATCTCCACACTGAAAAAGTCTCTTTAGCATTTCTTAAAGTTCAAGTTTTATAGTGATAAATTCTCTCACTTTTAAATTATCTGAACATTTGTTTATTTGGCCTTAATATTTTTGGTATTTTTCAGTATTTATAGAATTCTGAGTTGACCTTTTTAAGATATTTTCAGCATTTTCAAACTTTCTTTCTTGATTTTTTAAATTGTGTACTTGATTATTTATGATGAGAGGAAAGCCATCATTTCCATCACTGATTCCCTATATGTAATGACTATGAACTCTGATTGTTTTTGAGATTGTTTCTTTATTTTTGGTTGCACTAGATTGAATATTATGTGCTAAGGTGAAAGTTTTATTGACTCTATTATGATTGAGGTTCCCTGAGATTCTTCGATCTCTATGTTGATATTTTCACCCAAATTTTGGAAAAGAATAATTCAAATATATATTTCTGTCTTTTTAGGAACTCCATTCCTTCATTTTGATTGATTTTATGGCTGGTGGAAGTACAATTTTGTGTCTTTCAAGAAGAATATTGGCATGGTATGTTTGTTGTATTGACACCTGAAATATACCTGCTTTTGCATGAAATCTTTGTTCACTTTTTAAAATTAATACTCTGTAGAAATATAATTATTAATCACAGGAGCTTTATGATGTCCCCAATCATACGTAGTATGATGAAAATGGTATGATAAAATACTATGATAAAATGTATAGGTGACTTTCAAACCCAACACCATAATTAACAGCTGTTAATGTAAGCCATGCTTTTACTAATGGGAATGAAGTAGGCACATAAATGATGCAAAGATAGAAATACATATGCCTATTTCTTTTTAGTTTTGTGTTATTTAAGCTTAACTTAAGTATAAATTCAGCTGAATTTTGTCCCAGGTGTTCAGGTCTTATATTTTTCTCCTGCTATGTTTTTATAACCTTACATTTTCTTTTGTAATCTGAAAACGTTTCCAGTTGTGTCTAGATGTGGATCTCACTTTATTTAGTATGGAGTCTATCAGTCTGTATACATATAATTGCCTTCAACTTAAGGGAAAAATTCAACAGTCGTATGTTTGAGTATTTCCAATTATTTTGATACATTGTCCATGTAAACCTGTAACTCTTAACTTGCATATCCATTTTCTGATCTCCATATAAATTGTTCACTCTTGGCCTTTTAAAATTTTTTGCAACTTAAACACTTTAGTCTTATTTTTATGACTTAACTATTCCTCTTTCATGAGGTCATGTTTTCCAACATCTCATTTTTAATGCTAATCAGGTTTGATTTTATTAATTTTCTTTTTGTTTGTGAAAAAATTTCAGGAGGGTGTGTTTATTTCCCCAGATCTACAATACCTACTAAATAGTCCTTGTAAGACTTTTTTATTTCTGTTAAAGCATCCTGGAATTGTAAAAGAGATGTATGAACAATGCTTGCATAAGAAAAAGAATGTATGTTCGATTGGCCCCAACAATGTCATATAATTTCAATAGGAGTGAAAAATCAGAGTTTTCACATGGAATAGGCTTCGTGATTGAGAAAGACCATTTTCCAGGTTTTATTGGCAATTCAGTTTTCTCAGATACATTGCTTAAATGCTTAACTTTTCAGTTAGAATGTGGAGAGCTACTCCATATGTGCCACCCTCTGATATTAATTTAATCAGTCGTCTTTTCCCCCAAAACAATAAATGGAAAAAGTTGATGCGCCTAGAATATATTTTAATTTTTACTATGTCAAAATTACCTACTACAACTGTTTAAACATTCAATAATGCTCTGAACCTATAAACTACCTTTAAAAACATTAAATTTTCAACATAAAATCTAGGTGCCTCATCGACTAGTATCAACATATCAACTCACAATTATTTTTGGTTTACTTACTTGCCTCTACTTTCCAGTATGCAATGCATAACCATTATCCACTCAATTTCAAGCCCTTTTTAGAGGTGACAAATGGATGGTGATTGCTTTGGTGTGAATGTATGTATCTCCTCAACATTCCGATGTTGAAGCCTAATCCTTAAGATGATAATGTTAAAAGGTGAGGCCTTTGAAAGGTGATTAGGTCATAAGTGTAGGGTTTACATGAATGAAATTAGTGCCATAATAAAAGAGGCCTGAGGAAGTTTGTTACCCCTTTTTTTAGTCCTTTGCCATGAGAGGACATAGGGAGAGTGTGCCACATATAAGAAATATACCCTAACAAGACAACAAATCTACAGATGCCTTTATCTTGTACTTTCCAGTCTTTAGCACCATGAGAAATAAATTACTGTTGCTTATAAATCATCTAATGTAAGATATTTTTATAGCAGCTTGAACTGACTGAGGCAATTGTATTTTCTTCAATGTAAATGAAAAATAAGGTTTAAGGGTGAGTTGTGTTTCTGAGATTACTAAACTGCAATTTTCACACACATAAATAAATTATGCTATGAAGATCTGGGTTTTTTTTTTAATTAATAAAACCCTTACCACCTATCCATCTGACTGGCAAGGCTGCTATTCATATTACTCATTGTAGAATTTATCCAACTCTTACTCTTGTTATGAGCAGACATTTCTTTCCAGTTCTACCAGTATGTATTATGCCAGCCTTATTTTTTTTTATTTTGGAAGAGGTGATTATTTAAAATCTATTTTTGCATATTTATACATATTACAAGGAATTTGAGAAAAAGGTCAAAAGGCACCATTTTAGTACCTTAGAAAATCATGATTGGGTTACTAAATATAATATCCATTTTCTTTTTTTTTTCTTTTTAAAATAAACCACGCAGCCAGGCTCGGTGGCTCAGCCTGTAATCCCACGCCTTTGGGAGGCTGAGGTGAGTGGATTGCCTGAGCCCACGGGTTCGAGACCTGCCTGGGCAACTCGGCGAGACCTCATCTCTACAATAAATCAAAACATTAGCCGGGCGTGGTAGTGCACGCCTCTAGTTCCAGCTACTTGGAAGGCTGAGGCGGAAGGGTCACGAGAGCCCAGCAGGTCAAGGCTGCGGTGACTGGGAGCGTGCCACTGCCCTCCAGCCAGGGCGACAGAGTGAGACTCCAACTCAAAATAAATAAAATAAAATAAACCACGTGTTTTTTCTTTATATATTCACTAAGAAATTTAAATGTTTTCGTTTTTTGAAATGTTTCATGAGATTTGTCACTTTTTTATGTTCTGAAGCCAGTCACACATTTGTTATATTTTCTTCAAGTTAAATTAAGATGAATTCATATTAATATTTTAAAGTAAATAGGTTGCAGAAAATGAGTCTTAAGGAGAGAAGAGCCTAGAGAAAATTTCTTACTTGACCTAAATGTTTACTTCTCTATACAAACCTCTTTTCTAAGAAATGTTTTCTTATTAGTCGATCAAATTTTATTTAACCCTTTGTCCTGCAAATAATTCTAGGCCCTCTGATAGAATAGGAGAATAGAGATAACATATTTCTTAATTCAGAATCCTATAATCTTGTTGATACTTGTTTTAATTTTTTCTCCCCATTTGAATGTATGACCTTATAGAATACATCAGCTTAGCTGTATTTGTAAGAGTAAGCTAATGTGCTTCAGTTACATTTGTCATCAAGCAGGTATTCATCAATTTCATAATTCTTTGTAAATAGGTTATTATGAGTAGGTGTTGAACAATTTGGTATGAATTCAAAGAGGAGTATTGCATTTCTCCTGACTTGCTCGGGAGCTCATACACTAGTGGAAAAGACAGAAATGCATACAGATCATTATAATAACTAATATTAACATGAACAAACACCTATGAAGGTAAAGAAGAAGTCATTAATGATTTTTATATACTTCATGAGAACAAGAACCATGTCTTTATTGTTCAGAGAGTATCATCAGTGAAGTGAATAAGTGTCTGTCACATAATAAGCATGCAATAAATATTTGTTAAATAAATAAATAAAAATGAAAAGTTTTCAGAAAAGCTTCACAGAGGAGGTTATATTTGTGTGAGTCTTAAAATACAGAAATAATTTCCAGGAGAAAAGTGGTAGGTAAAGCTTTTCAGGCAGAAAGATAAACATAAATAAAAATGAATGATTTGTGTGAGAAGCAGTAGTCAATTATAACAAATAATGCCATATACATTTCAGTTTGATTTTGGAAAGGTGCTTTAGATACAGATTATGAGTGACAAGAAATGATAACCTAAGGAAATGGAACATTATTTTGTAGCTAATCAAGAAACACTAATGATTTCAAAACAACAGGATGAGAACTTTCTGAGTTATTTGTAATAATGGAGTAGAAAAAAAGGATGTGTCTCAAAGTTTTGTACATATTTTTAAAACATTATTACATTTAAAATTTTAAAAATTGTTTCCACATCTACTAACAAAAATTTCTCCAGAGACTAAATACAACTTTCCACACATGTGATTTTCTCATAAAATAGGAATCTACCCCCTTAGACAAGCTATCTAGTAAACGAATAATGCTATGTGTGGTTGTGCTTCTTTATCTCATTAACTCTTGTCATGTTGCAATTCTATGTCCGATTTTTTTATGAGAAATTTTGGAAGTGTGGATAGGCATTGCATTTAACAGTTACAGTGGAGGTTATCCATTTTCAATTTAGTAGAATTAGAACTTCTCTTTTGCAATTGTACATATGTTCTAGGTTTACTTACTACTTTTTTTTGTGTGTGTGAAGACAAGCCAAAAATGTTTGTAATTAGCTTATCACTAAAAAAAAATACAGGACCAAGGGTTAAATAAAATTTGATCAACTAAATTTGATCGACTGCTGCTTGTTATTTTTGCTGCAATCTTAGCAGTTAATACATGAAACTATAAATTGTGTTTTCTTATCTGAAGGATCTTGAGATATTTTATTAGCAGTGGCAAGTTAGATATTTTCTATGAGCTAAGTATCAGTTCTAACAAATAGATTTTGAAAATCTTAAAATAATCAGAAGAAGGTGCAAAAACAAAAACAAAAAACAAAGATGCAGAAGGCGAGACTGATCCAAATTGCCTAGCCATGTTCCTGCCTCCACTGCTGTTACTATCGTACACCAAATTCCAGGTAGAAATTCTTACCTTAGTTGATTGAAATTCTTGCCCTAGCTGTGGATGTGCATGCAGTTTTAAGCTGCCCATGACAGCTGCTTTACGATAGTTTTTCAAAAGAACATATTTCAAAAGAGCATGCTCTTGCAACCTTTCCATGAATACTTCGCAACTGCCCATCATATCCATTGTAGCCCAAAGGTTGTTGTATGTCTTCTCAGTATAATAGCTGTCAGGTCAATGGCCATCCAGATGACTTGAAAGATAAGATAGGTAGTATAACCAAAAATGTGATTACATTGACTTTAAGACATTTTATTTGGCTCGTGAATTTATAATCATTTATTTATTTTGAATAGTTTAAGATACTACTTATTAGGTTTAAAAAATTACTAGTCAAGACCAAAGTAGTAGTAGCAGTATTTAAAGCATGCAAGGCACCATATTTCAGTCACTGATATGATCATTTATGAGTAACCTATTACAACTTGTTAGTGCAGAAGTGACCTTTTTCTTGTAAGCAAAGGGCACATTTTACAGCTTTTTGAACATGTCTTATCCACTTAAAAGGTTTTATATAAAAAATAAGATGTGGTGACATTTAGTTTTATTCTAGTTCATTGCCATTAACCTCCTTCTGCCAACTTTTAGATAGACATATATGGTCCTTTATCAAGACAGAAAAAATGAAAACTCTTTTCTGTGTGACTCTGAAATTTGTTAAAGTATGAATGTAATAATAACAGAATTGAAGAATATAATAACTTCTGCTTGTGACTCTCAAACTTTCACAGGTAATACACAAACAATCAAGAAAAGGATGCTTGGGAAGGTTTCCATCAAACTCTGGTCTTTATAAAAAAAAGTTATCACTCCAATAACTGGCATTGCCTTTGAACAGCAATCATTTACAAGCTCCATTTCCACACACTTAAATTCGCATGAACAGTATAAAGATCAGAAAATAGAAAATGATTCTGATTTTGAACTTCTTCCCAATGTTGTGATTTTATTCAGATTGCGATTCCATTCCCAACTATGTCAGGCCATTTAGTATACTCAGTGTCTGACCTTCCACCCTGTGGATCAATTCAGCTATGAAGTTAACAAAGTATGGAAGATTTCTATGAGCATATATAAAACCATGCATGTGCTAGCCTTCTCTCTGTAGTGTGTTTAATGGATTTGAACATAAAAGACATTTCACAGTCTGTTTGGTATGTATGGGAGATCGCAGTTCAGAATGAGGTTTTCATTTCAGTTAATTTAATGTTTGAAATCTGCCAGATAGACCGAGAGATGGCTAATTATACTATGTGTGCGATAAAAGAATTAGACCTTTCCTCTTGTTCCCCTATGGTTAGCCTTCCTTGAATGTGTTCATTAAACTGATAAATGATTTCCAACAGAGAAGATTAGAAATGATCCAGACATTGAAGAACAAAAAGAGAATGAGGAAAACTGAAATTGAAGCTAGAACTTCATAAAAAATCCCAACAAACTGGAACTTACCTCAGTCTCAGTAATGTTACTTTGATATCATATTTTTTCACTATAATTATCATAGCCCATACTTCAAATCAAAAAGAAGTATTTTAGGCCATTATGATAATTACAAATAGTAAAGTAATAAAAACAACTTAAACCCAATGTGGCAATAAAACTTCACTTCTATGTTAATGTCAAAGTAATGTTTTACATTTTCCAATTACCCAATTATGAGAGGAAATTATAAGAATATTGCATTTTGAAGAACCATTTCATTTATTTAAGTAATTTGGAGGGAAAATTCCTCTAAAACATAGCTTTGTTTTCCTGAATGATTTATCTTTTTTTTTTTTTTTTTGAGTTGGTGTCTCACTCTGTCGCCCAGACTGGAGTGCAGTAGCCACTCCCGGCCACCGCAGCCTCGACCTGCTGGGCTCCAGCGATCCTTCCGCCTCAGCCCTCCGAGTAGCCAGAATTACAGGCATGCGCTACCACGCCCGGCTGATTTTTTTGATTTATTGTAGAGATGAGGTCTCGCTGCCCAGGCGGGTCTCGAACCCACAGGCTCAGGCAATCCACTCACCTCAGCCTCCCAAAGGCGCGGGATTACAGGCTGAGCCACCGAGCCCAGCTGATTTATGTTTTGATTGGTATTTGAGTGCTTTATTCAACTAGTTTTTGTCAAATTTCCTGTGTTTTATATAACCTAATTAATGTTTTTAATTTCCACCATTAGATAAAGTTAGACTAATGTCTTTGTCCAGAAAACATTTGCTTTTTTTAGGTAGATATTTTTGTTGAGGTAATTTTATCTATATATTCTGATTTTTGAAATGAGACAGGTGATTTATATTAGAATATATATGTGAATGCAAACTTTTATCAAAGAACTATTACAGTTTCAAATGAGGAAACAGTAATTTCATTATAAATGCATCCATGTTTTGATATGAAGACATTGTGTTGTTATAAATATGTACACTCTGCACTACAAAGTCAGCTAAGACAGATTTAAATCAATCTCTGAATGAAAAAATACTACAGTAAACAGAACAGTAATATTTTCTGAATCAAGATATAAGTTACAGCTTTCATCAAGCTGACCTTTTTGGCTTCAGTTTTTTATCATACATAATGTGAATAGAATGAAAGAGACTTGATGCTGAGTATTAGTGATCTACAAATAGCTGCTATGAAAAAGGTATGGGGTCGTTTAGGAGCTGCAGCGAAGCTCTCTGCTTCATATGGGTTCTCTCTGCTTGTAAAAAACACATTAATCCATTTTTCTCCCTGTGTTAGAACTAAATTAATCAAGACAAAATTTCTAAATTCAAGTTCCAGTACATTTTTTTAGAGATCAGTGAACATTTCAGAACAAAGATGATTGATACATTTTAGTCACTTCACCTGGATCCTCTTCATTGTATGTGCATTGCTACGCCTTTGTCTCTTCTTATTCAGCAACTATGAATTCAACAAATATTTACCGATTGGTTGATTCACTGTAGTAAAAGGTACTAATTAAATCTCACCCAATGAATACATTGAAACAGTTTCTTGCATTTGAAGGAAGGAGACTACCCAACTAAATAGAATAATGAGGTTTTTTTCATGTTAACAAGTCGTTATTAACATCAAAATATATAGAAAGTTTATATTCCTTTATATTAAAATTCAAGATTTTTATGGGGGTGAAGGAAATCTGTTTACTCATAAGAAAGTGAAAGCTCTGAAATATGTGGCTTGCTTTGCAAACTTTCTCTAATCTCCAATCATTCCACTAGAATTTTTCATTGCTTGTATATTAATTCTGGATTGATCAAATCAACAAAGATAAAACTAGAAAGTAAAACTTAAGAATTTATAGCAGATGGATTTTGATGCAGGTGTTGTTTTTGCACCTTCATGGATGAGTTAAAAAGTCAAATAGAGGCAGTAAGGTGACCAATGTACTAGCAGTAGCAAGAAGCTTCTACAATCGTAGTCTGAAGAAATATTCCTTTGTTAAGTGAAAGCTCACTATGGAAAGCTTATGTGGCAGCAGTCAGAGCCACTGAGGAAAAAAACAGCCACTTGTTATACCCTTCAATTTCTCACCATTACTTTTGTTAAGTTGAAGTCAACAGTCGGGGAAGCTGTAGAGACACAATTATCAATGATCTAGCACCTTCAATACAAAACAGAGCAGACGAAAGGTGAGAAATAGATATAAAGGAAAGTAGGATGAAGACAAGCATGACAAAATGTGGAAATCATAAGACAGGTTACTACGCTTGTATTCAAGAAGTCCCAAGACACATGTTAACAACTCCACAAATGTATGATAATTGGTGAATGTATTGAATACAAGGTACATATTTCAGTGAAGGGTAAGAGGAGCTTTGGTGAAATGTTTCTGTGAATATACATTAAAACACTGAGAAAGATTGCTAGATAATGAAATTCTAATTCAACCTTTATTTACTGTTTTATGTATGATAATTATGTACGTGGAGATTTCATATAGATATCTTACATATACAAATACTATTACTACTACTTTAGTTTGACAAGGATACAGAGTAGCATAATTTGAATAATTGATTTGTACATTACATATGTAACTTGAATGATCAGTCAATACATTATTTTTAGAAAAAATATCCTGAAGATATCTGTGCTTTTGATCTTTGTTTTGAAAACTTGTTGTTCTTGAGAAATATCTGCCATTCTATCCTCATTGCCATGCTTTGCACATAGATTCTAAAAACAAGTGTTTCATCACTAAATAACTCATTATAGGGAATTGTGTATATGTGCACCACTCCTTTGTGCACTTTTATTAAAGACATATATAATCCAAACATATAAATAATACACTAAAGAATAACAATTCTAGGCGGTTCAGGTTATTTCAAAATAAATTGAAACTCTTAATGCCAGGATGGAAAGGACAGAACAATTATTACGTTTGTCAAAGAGATCAAAGCCTTTGAGTCATTTTCTGCAGATGCCTGTTTTTGATCCTTTTATGAAATTATAATATTTTTTTGTTTTTGTTTTTTGAGTTGAAGTCTCGCTCTGTTGCCCAGGCTGGAGTACAGTAGCATGCTCACAGCCACCACAGCCTCGACCTGCTGGACTCAGGTCATCCTTTTACCTCCGCCTACCAAGTAACTGAACTACAGGCACATGCCACCACACTCAGATAATTTTTTAAAATTTATCATAAAGATGAGGTCTCGCCAAATTGTCGAGGCTGGTTTCGAACCCGTGGGCTCAGGCAATCCTCGCACTTCAGCCTCCCAAAATGTTGGCATTATAGGTGTGAGCCACCATGCCTGGGCTGCAATTATAATATTTATCAAATAGTATAAACTTTTTAGACTTCCTTTCATACTAGTCTTTCTGTGATCTTCCACCATCCATTTCTTTGCACAATTTGAAAGTAATCAGTGATAATTTTATATTTCCCTGATAGAGTTAAAAGATGGTTATTAGCAATTTGGTTTATTTAAAATTCGATGTAATTTCCCTAGGATAATTGACTGTTCCACAATCCTGCCTGAGGACGGCTGGAAAGAATGTAATGATAACAATTAAGAGTCATCACACAAGGATTTAAAAATATAGTAAAGTTGTAAGTGGATTAAAATAATATGGGCTAGAAACCTTTTCTTAAAACAAACAAACTTCTGGTCCTGTAGAGTGCAGAAAGATAAGAGCAGTTAACCTGTAAATCAGATATAGATATAGTTTATTAAAGTGAACAAATAAAGATTAGGTTGACCAAAGGTTAAAATTTAATTTACTGCCACCATGTTGTCATCAACATAATCTCCCAGGTCCATTAAATTAACCAGTTTTTCATTTTCTTTGACTATGGCCATCCTGAGAAAAGTTAAGTAGATGTTTTCTTAAGTTTTTTGTTTGTTTTTCATTCACCTCCAGAATTTTAGCCCCCCCTTCTCATCAAAGGGTTCACTATTTTTATACCACTCCGGGCTTCTCCTCTAGAAGAGAAAAATAATCATGTAAGCTAATTCTAAATAATGTAATAGTTTTTTATAAGAAGGAAAATGTTTTGAAAGATGCAAACAAATTCAAGAGAAAGTTTTATGAGCATTAGCTAAACAATGAGTAATTGCCTAATTGTTTCCTCAGTTTCAGTTAGGGTATTGTGGTGATCCCGGTTCCCATAGGATAAGAATAACTTCTTAAATATGAATTTATCTGTACATTTTTCCAGAAAACTATATAATACCCAAGAAAAGCAAATAAAAACACTATAGTCCACCACACTGATATCATAACTTATGCATAGGTATAGTAGGTTGAATAGTATCCTTCAAAAACTTCATGTCCACTTGAATCATGTGATATTACTTTATTTGAGAATAAAGAGTCTTTGCAGATATAATTAGTTAAGATGAGTTCACATTGGTTTAAAATAGGCTCTCAATCCAGTATGACTGGTTTCCTTACAAGAGGAGAAGACAGATAGAGATACACACAGAAGAAAAATGACCATGTGAAGACAGAAGTGGAAATTAGAGTGATGCAGCTACAAACCAAGGAATCTCAAGTATTGCCAACAACCACAAGAAGCAACACAGAGGCAGGAAAACATCCTTTTTTAGAACCTTGAGAGTTGATCATTGCCCCAGCTGCCACCTTGTTTTCAGACTTTTAGCTTCATGGAATAGGAAAGAGCAAATTTGTTTTGTCTTCAGCAACCCAGTTTTTGGTAATTTTTTACAGCATCATTAGAAAAGGAATACAGAAGTAAATCAATATTTTGAAACTACAGAATCGATTCCAGAGCACATACCATAGGAGACTCAGGCAGATACATCACAGAAACATGGAGATTTCAGGTAGTATATGTGGCAGAACTTCAATAAAAGTATTCTCAGAGAAAAATAGTCCCAACCTAGATGAGGAAAGACATAATGCAGGTAAAACATGGTGGATAAAATTATGAAAAAAATGGAAATGGAGTAAAAAATAAAATATTTGAAAATGTATGATAAAAAAACCACTGTTTCAGGAGAGGATTGGGACAATGTGAAAAGATGATACATCTCTTGGTGTGTTGGAAATGAAGGGAAAAACAAGCAATGGAAAGTAAAGGTACTGCAAAACAAAAACAAAATTGAATTTAAAAAATCAAAAGACACATCAGTTGTTTTCCTTTGAAAACTAAAGGTGCCATTAATGAAAATAAACAGTATTTTACCACACCTGTTGCTATGATGAATCAAGAAGTCATAGAAGCACCTTATCCCTGACTCTTATTGCTGGTACTCAAAATTCAAACACTGAAAGAATGAACAGAAAACAGTAGACCAAATACCACATGAAGCTATTATTAAAAGAAAATTTAAAAGTGAAAATAAAGCTTTCATATTGAAAATTCTTGTCAAAAATAAAACAAAACAAAAACAGAGCAAATGAACTTTTCAGTATCATCTAAACTTGCAATAAATGCACTGAGATTGATAAAAATTATTCAAATTATAAATTCAAAAAATTCATAAAATAAAGACAAATAAAAAAGGAAATATATTATTTATGCTAACATAAAATAGGAGATACTTTTAAAGAAATATATTTATATTTCCATGGTAGAATGGTTCTTAATAATTTATCTTTTTTGTTATTTTCATTTTGTGGAGAGAGAGTTTGCATTCATACTCCATTTGGTTCTTTGGCTTCCTCTGCAAATAAACTCCTAATCTTTAAAAATAATTATGACTACATACCTTTCTCAATCCTAACCTAAATTCCACTTTTCTTTAACACCAGCGTTGACTGTAAGCAAAGAATCTGGCTAAGGAAAGAACGTATATTACAAGCAAACAATCATTTACCAACCTTAGCTGCGTATCTTTCACTCTTTTAGCCATATATTTATATTTTTTTCTGGAAACGCACCAAAGTAATGCCCTTCCCCCACTCCTCCCCAATCTCCTATTTACTTTACTAGGATACATGCAAGAACCTTTATACTAAGTCTTTATCATGCTTTCTGTGTTTACATAAACATAAAGGCATCATGAAGAATAAAAAGAAAAAGAAAACACTAGATAGAAGCACACAACTTCCTGACCTTGCTTCGCATCAGGTACAAAAATGTAATTGAACATCTTTGAACATTACAAACTAAGAATGCACAAAATCACTGCACTTAATGAAAATGTCTGTTCTTATATGAAATTACATTTGCTTATTAAAAAATGCTACCAAAGTCATAATAATTTATATTCATATATAGGTTTAATATAATAATTTATGTTTATATACAGGTTTTTCTCACATTTCCTGTTTCCATAACTTTTTTCCAATATTAGCTACTAATCTGCATAATACTGAAATATGAATCCACATAATAATTCTGAAGAAAGGCTATTATTGATTTTGTTTTGTAATTAAGATCCAAAAAGACAAAAAGAATGAAAAGTTGAAGATTTTTAAATAAAATTTTTTAAAAAACAAAATTCAATAATATTTTTAGATTTTCAGCCCCATATTTAAACTTAAGGCTATATTTTCTCACAAGAAAATGAAAATAATTTTAGTCGAAATCAGCATAACTGAGTAGAGTCATGTGCGCCGTAACTTTTCAGTCAACAACAGACTGAATATGACAACGATGCCACAAGATTGCAATGGAACTGAAAAACCCTTGTCACCTAATACCATTATAGCCATTGTAATGTCATAGCACAAAGCAGTAATCACTTGTTTGTGGTTATGCTGGTGTAAACAAATATTGTTAATCATTTAAAAGTATATCACATACATAGTAATTGATAATGATAATAACAATAGATACTAGTTTATATATTTACTATACTAATGTTTTATCACTATTTTAGAGAGTACTGCTTATATTTATAAAAACAAAGTTATCTATAAAGCATCCCCAGGTAGGTCCTTCTGAGAGTATTCCAGAAAAAGCCATTGTTATCAGAGGAGATGACAACTTCATGTCTTATTGCCTCTGAAGATCTTCCAGGGATACAAAATATGGAGGTGAAAGGCAGTGATATAGATGATCCTGTGTATGCCTAGGCTAATGTGTTTGTGTTTTTGTTTTTAACAAAAAGTTAAAACAATTAAAATTAGAAGATTTCTTATAGAATAAGCATATAAAGAAAGAAAATAATTTTGTAAAGCTATTCAATGTGTTATCACAAGAGAGTCCAAAGTTAAAGAATTTGAAGTTTATAAGATAAAAAGTTACAGTAATCTTAAGGTTAACTTATCATTAAAGAACAAAAAATTTTTAGCAAATGTACTGTTGCCTAAAAGTACAGGATATATAAAGTCTACAATAGTGTACATTAATGCCCTGACCTTTACATTCAATCACCACTCCTTCACTGACTCACCCAGAGAAACTTTTAGGCCTGTAATATCCATTCATGGTAAGTACTCTATCCAGGTATACCTTGTTTTTTTTTCCTTATCTTTCATATTGCATTTGTAGAGTACTTTTTCTATATTGACACATTGTCAATATCATCTAATGATGAATTTTTTTCAGAGCGAATCTCTGTTAGGTGATACATGACTGTAATTACATTTGTGAAAGTATCTCAACTGTTTATAACTATGCTAAATATGCAAAAGTGGGTAAATTGGTAGTCAAGAGACCCTAAAATTGTAAATTTCTGAACCCAAATTCTGAAAAAAAAACTAGTACTGTATGCCTGATCCTGAATTATGCCCAATTTAAAAATAAAAAAATTTAAAAAACAAATAAAACATAAAATGGATTAGCAAAAATCTATTGAAGTATTGAACTTCATCTCTGACTATGGAAGTCACAGAAAGACTAGACTGCTGTATGGTAAAAATTTTAAGTGTAATAATTATGTGACACTGCTCAGAAATTTCCTATAAAAAATCAGATTTAGATCCAAATAACAATGATTGAGTACCTAATAAATGAGGTGGTTTCACACAAATCTCATTTACTATTGTGAATAATCCTTGAAGGATGCATTATTATACTTTTATTACAGCTAGAAAAAGGGAGGCTCTAGGAAACAGACTAACTTAACGAACCATTTTGTATTAATAATATTATAATATTAATGCGTATAAAAACATTTATTACTTCAAGGTTTTACAATAGTGTTATCTTAGCATACAACATGCAAATGTTCAGTTCTGAAATCAAATGTCACATTTTTTGCTTTCTGTTCTAAGCATAGTTATCGATTGCAACATTCTAATCTGTATTATTGTAGATGCTACCTAAAATGAAAATAACAAGGTATAATTTCTAAAAATTCATTTCCCTGGAGTTCAATTTGTTATGATACATTTTAAAATAAAAGATAAAAAGCTTCAATCTATGTATCCTGAATTCAGACTCAGAATCTTTAAATAGAAATAATTATTAATATTCACTACTAAGAATCACTGAGGATATACCACACAACACACACTGATTCAGGTTTTAGTAATACATTTTCTAAATCTTGCCATGCACATTTTCAGACCACAGTGGAATAAAAGCAAATACCAACCCCAACAAAATTCCCCCAAAGCCCACAATGACATGGACACTAAACAGCATGATGCTAAACAATGACTGGGGGGGTCAACACTGAAATCAAAGAAGAAATTGAAAGATTCCTGGAAACAAATGAAAATGAAGAAACATCCTACCAAAACTTATGGGATGCCATGAAATCATTTCTAAGAGGGAAATATATGTCTCCATGAGCACACATCAAGAATATGGAAAGATCACAAGTGGAGAGCCTAATAAATGATTTAAAGGAGCTGGAAAGAGAAAACCACCAAAACCCCAACTTTAGCAGAAGAATCCAAATCACAAAAATAAGAGTCCAAATGCAGGACACAGAAAACAAAAATATCATAGAAAACATCAAGAAAACAAAAAGCTGGTTCTTTGAAAGAATTAACAAGATTGATGGGCCCCTGGCCAGAATGACCAAGAAAAAGAGAGAGGAAAAGCCCAAACAAACACAACCAGAAATATAAAAGATCAAATCACAACTGACCCTGAAGAAATAAAAAAACCCCAGAGATTACCATGTACAGCTATATGAAAACAAACTTGATAACCTAGATGAAATGGAGAACTTTCTGACATCACACAACCTACACAAGTTGAAACAAGAAGACATTGAGACACTAAATAGACCAATAACAACCTAGAAAATTGACTCTGTCATATGAAAATTACTTACAAGCCGGGCTTGGTGGCTCAGCCTGTAATCCCATGCCTTTGGGAGGTTGAGGTGAGTGGATTGCCTGAGCCTGCGGGGTTGAGACCTGCCTGGGCAACTTGGTGAGACCTCATCTCTACAATAAATCAAAAAATCTGCCTGGCGTGGTAGCGCATGCCTGTAATTCCGGCTACTCGGAAGGCTGAGGCGACAGGATCGCTGGAGCTCAGCAGGTTGAGGCTGTGGTGGCTGGGAGCGGCCACTGCACTCCAGTCTGGGCGATAGAGTGAGACTCCAACTCAAAAAAAAAAGAATAAAATAAAAAAATAAAATTACCTACAAAAATAAAAGCCCTGGAACTGATGACTTTCCATCAGAATTCAAGAAAACATACAAGGAGGAGCTGAAACCAATCCTATTGAAAGTATTCCAGGCAATTGAGAAAGATGGAATTCTCCCCAAATCATTTTATGAAGTTAACATTACACTGATACTCAAACCAGGTAAAGATGCAGCAAAGAAAGAGAACTACAGGCCAATATCCCTTATGAACATAGATGCAAAAATCCTCAACAAGATTCTAGCAAATCAAAGCCAAAAACACATCTCAAATATCATCCACCATGAGCAAGTAGGCTTCATCCCCAGGATGCAAGGCTGGTTCAACATTCATAAGACCATAAATGTCATTAAATACATCAACAGATGTAAAAACAAGAACCACATGTTTATCTCATTAGATGCAGAAAAAGCTTTTAATAAAATTCAGCATCCCTTCTTGATTAAAAACCCTCAAACACCTAGGTATAGAAGGAACATACCTCAAAATAGGAAGTGTCATCTAAGACAAACCCACAGCTAACATATTGCTAAATGGACAGAAACTAGAAACATTCACCCTGAAAACTGAAACAAGACAAGGCTGTGTACTCTTACCCGCCTTGTTCAATATTGTGTTGGAAGTCCTAGCCCAGACAATTAGACAAGAGAAGGAAATCAGGTGTATTCAAATAGGAAAAGAGGAAGTCAAGTTATCCTTCTTTGCTGATGATATGATCCTATATCCCGAAAATCCAAGAGCATTTGTCAAAAACCTACTTGTAATGAAAAAGGACGTTGGCAAAGTCTCAGCGTACAAAATAAATGTGCAAAAGACAGTTGCATTCCTATACACCAACAACAACCAGGTAGAGACCCAAATAAAAAGCACAATCCCATTCACAAGAACCACACACACACACAAACACACACACATACAAAATGAAATACTCCAGCATCTTCCTAATCAGAGAAGTGAAAGAAATTTACAATGAAAATTACACAACACTGCTCAAAGAAATCCAAGAAGACACAAACACATGGAAAAATATTCAATGCTCAAGGATGGGAAGAATCAACATTGTTAAGGTGTCCATCCTACCAACGGCAACCTACAGATTCAATGCAGTAACCATTAACTTACCAACATCATTCTTCTCAGACCTGGAAATGACAATACAGAAATTCATATGGAAACATAAATGATCATGAATAGCCAAAACAATCCTTTGCAAGAGAAACAAAGCAGGAGGTATCACACTTCCAGAATTCAAACTTTACTATAAGGCTACAGTAATCAAAAAGCCTGATATTGGTACAAGAACAGGCATATAGACCAATGGAACAGGATAGAGATTCCAGAAGCAAAACCTCAATTCCACCAACTCATATTTGACAAAGCATTCAACAGCAACCACTGGGTAGAGGAGATCCTGTTCAGTAAACGGTGCTGGGAAAACTGACAGACCACATGCAGAAGACTGAAACAGGACCCCTACTTATCACCATACACAAAAATTAATTCTAAATGGATCAAAGACCTAAACATAAAAACTCAAACTATAAGAATCTTAGAACGCACAGGAGACACCCTTATGAATATTGGAACTGGGAACCAATTCCAATTCAGAACCCTAAAGGTCAATACTTTAAGAAATAAGATAGATCCGGGCTTGGTGGCTCAGCCTATAATCGCACACCTTTGGAAGGCTGAGGTGAGTGGATTGCCTGAACCCGCTGGTTCGAGACCCACCTGGGCAGTGAGACCTCATCTCTACAATAAATCAAAAAATCAGTCAGGCATGGTAGCGCATGCCTGTAATTTCGGCTACTTAGAAGGCTGAGGCGGAAGGAATGCGGAGCCCAGCAGGTCGAGGCTGCGGTGGCCGGGAGCGGCCACTGCACTCCAGTCTGGGTGACAGAGTGAGACTCCAATTCAAAAAAAAAAAAAGGAAAAGATAGACAAGTGGGACCTCATCAAATTAATGAGCTTTTGCAAAGCAAAAGAAACCATCAAGAGAGCAGGGAGACAGCCCACAGAATGGGAAAAAATATTTACCAACTGTACATCTGACAAAGGTCACTCATCTAGGATCTACAAGGAACTCAAATGCACCAAAGGAAAAAAAAAACAAATAGCCCCTTTAAAAAGTGGGCAAAAGATATGAATAGACACTTCTCAAAAGAAGATATACGGGCAGCCAACAGACACATGAAAACGTGCTCAACCTCACTCATCATCAGAGAAATGCAAATCAAAACCATATTGAGTACCACCTAACTCCTTTAAGAATGGCCATCTTTAATAAAACAAACAACAACAGATGCTGGTGAGGATGTGCAGAAAAAGGAAGGCTTCTACACTGCTGGTGGGTATGCAAACTTGTACAGCCTCTTTGAAAAACAGAGTGGCGATTTCTGAAAGAACTAGAAATAGACTTTCCATATGACCTAGCAATTCCCCTATTGGGGATATACCCGGAGGAACTCAAATTACTCTATAAAGAAGATACCTGCACACGTATGTTTGTTGCAACTCTATTCACAATAGCAACATCATGGAACCAACCAGATTGCCCATTGAAGCTGGACTGGATTAAAAAATGTGGTACATATACACAATGAAATATTATGGAGCCATAAAGAAGGACAAATACATGGACTTCACAGCAACTTGGAGGGATTTGGAGCCGATCATACTCAGTGATTTATCACAGAAACAAAGAACATATTTCCATATGTTCCCACTCATAAGAGGACCTTGAACAATTATAATGCTATAAGTAAGTGATTGACAGTAGTGGGAAACTGTCAGGGGAGTGGTGGGATTGGCAGTTGAGGGAAACTGCTGAGGGAGGGAGAGGCACAATTCATCAACAAGGGTATGTGAACGATCACTATTTATATACCTAACTCTGAATTGTACCCCACATCTTTATAATAAAACATTTTATAGTAAGTAATTATTAATATTCACTACTAGGAATTATTGAAAATATACCACATACTGCTGCAGACTTTAGTAATACATTTTCTAACTGAAAACCCTTAGGATATAGGCACAAATATTATCTTCATTTCTAATGCACTATGCATACATATATTTATTTATTTTATTTTATCTTATTATTATTATTTTTTTTTAGTTGGAGTCTCACTCTGTCACCCAGACTGGAGTGCAGTGGCCGCTCCCGGCCACCGCAGCTTCGACCTGCTGGACTCCGGCGATCCATCTAATACTTATACATAACTTCTCAATTTAAAATTTTGCATTTTATGTGCATTTTGAAACATTATTGCTTTTCATTTTCTTAACAATACTATACTAGATCTACTCATCATATAGTGCTGCTATGTTTTAAATTTTTGATCCTTCCCAACCTCATACTGAAGTTTAATCCCAGTATTACAGTTAATCGCTATAAGAAGTGGTGTTTTGATCATAAGAGCTCTGCTCTCATAAATGGATTAATGAATTAATGGGTTATCATATGATTGTAACTGGTAGTTGTATAAGAAGAGAAAGAATGAGGTGTGAGCACACTTGACTCCCTCATCGTATTATGATCTGTGCCTACTCAGGATTCCACAGTGTCCCCTCTAACAAGAACCACACCCTTACCAGCTGTGATTCCTCAACCCTGGACTTCTCATCCTGTATTACTCTTGGAAATAAATTCTTTTTCTTTATAAAGTTTCTGATATTCTGTGATAAGAAACAGAATACAGAGGTATTAGTCACAAGTCACAACTGAAGCTATTGAAGTTGAAATAAGATAGATTAATTGTACAAATGTATACCATTCATAAGTTATGCAGCTATATTTATAAATAAGCTCATCTAAATCTTAGTCCAAGATTTTTTGTTTAATTTTTAAATTTATGTATATGTGTGTATTACCTTAGAACAATGATTAATTCATTTTATATGAAATGAAGTCATATTGTTCATCTGCTAAAAATTGCATACATAGTTTTCTTCAAATAATCAAGGTCAAAATATGGTCTTCAGGATATTTTGATTTTTATTATTTGCATTAGCAAATGTGCCCGTGTTTCAACACTAATAAAGCATATTCCTTTAATAATTTGAATGTATAGGAGAAATTATTTTCTGGTAAATTTATCATAAATTAATATTAGAATTCCTGTAGATTATTTAAGTGGAATTCAGTGCCTCAAACTTTGTTATAAGTTGGACAACCAAATACAGACTGACTGACTACCCAGATGAATAAATTAATAAAGGAGTAATTGTGGAAACTGGAAGGTTTTTTAAATTTTTTTAAATTTTAAAGATTTGGGGTACAATTTAGAATTAGGTATACAAGTGGTCATCATACAGATAAAGTTTGGGCCTCCCTTTCATCCCCACTTAATCTGATTTGAGATCAGGTACACTTATTGATGTTATGTGCCCCCACTCTTTCTCTTGGCAGTGTCCCGCTACTGACAATCCCTTTCTTATTGTATTATGGTAACGATTCAGGGTCCACTTATGAGTGAGAACATGTGGTACTCAGTTATTTGTTTCTGTGATAAGTCACTGAGTATGATAAACTCTAAATCCACCCATTGTTGCAAAGTTCATAATTTTTGTTCTTCTTTATGACTGTGTAACATTTACTGTGTATTTGTACCTCATTTCTTTTATCCAGTCCAGTTTCTATGGACATATGACTGGTTCCATGTTCTTACAATTGTAAATAATGCTGCAATAAACACGCATGTGCAGATATCATTTTTGTAAAGTGATTTAAGTCACTCCAGGTATATTCCCAGAAGGGGTACTGTTGAGTGATATGGAAGGTCAATTTCTAATTTTTTCAGAAATTGCCACACTGTTTTCCATAGAGGTTGAACTAGTTTGCATTCCTACCAACAGTGTAGAAGTTTTCTGGAAGGGACTTTCTGATTTCCAGTTTGGTGGTGTACAAAATAGTCAAAATTTTGTATGTAAGCAAAGTAACATTCTAGGGCATATAATTACCCTCAGTGATATTTGCTAATGTGGCTCCTATTGTGAAATGTTCCTGTCTCTGCTTTCATCCCTTAGAAATTTGTTCCTCAACTGTCAGTCCCACCCCACCCCAGCAGTTTCCTGCTACTGCCAATCCCTTTCTCATAGTATTATGACAATTGTTCAAGGTTCATTTAGGAGTGAGAACATATGGTACTCTGTTCTTGGTTTCTATGCTAGATCACTGAGCATGATAGACTCTAAATCCATCCAAGTTGCTGTGAAGTCCATATGTTTGTCCTTCTTTATGGCTGCATAATATTCCATTCTGTATATGTACCACCTTTTTTATTCCATTCTAATTTCAGTGGGCTGTATGGTTGGTTCTATGTTTTTGCTATTATGAATAGAGCTGCAACAAACATGCATGTGCAGGTATCTTTATGGTAGAATGACTTGAGTTCCTCTGGGTATATTCCCAATGGAGGGATTGTTGGGCCACATCTTTAAAATAAAAATTTTAAAAAAGAAATAAATGATTAAAGTATGAACATTAGTTGATTTTTTTAAAAGAGTGAGAAAGAAATTTGTTCCAGCTGCCTTGGAGAATGTGTGGAAGCATAAATGGATCTTGTGCACTTTTCAATAGAAGAAACAGTAAATAACTAACAAACCAGAGCAAGCAATGACAACTGTTTGTAAAGATTTTTGCAAAAGTTTTTGTAAGAAGTAAATATTTTAATTTTGTAGACCATACAATTTTTGTTGCAATTACTTAGTTTTTTTGGTGTAATACAAAAGCAGCAACAGAAAACAAATTTAAAAATAAACCTTGTATTTTTTTTAATATTACAAAAAAAAGCAATATATTGAATTGATTCAGGGCACTAGTTTACCACCCCTCATAATAGGGTCAGAGGAAGTCTATCCACTGCTAGTTAGCACTTTATAAAACTTTTGGACATATTAAAACTGGCAGTATGTGTTGCATAACACATTAGAATCTAAATAATACAGCTACACATTCGTAGAGTAGTTCACGTTTATGTCACACTGAGCAAAGTTCTACTTTTGATATTTTCCTTCTTCTGGTGTAATTCTTCTGTTCTGACAGCTCGATCATAGCTGTGAGACCAGATAAAGTTTCCCCATAGATTTCTCTCTTGTGTAAATTTCACAGTTTGAAATGAGATGTCTATACCTTTTTAAAGCTCTAAATTCAGAATATTCAGATGTGGAAAAACATCCCTAACCACAAGGAAAAATCATCATAAGGGAAACTGACAGAAAATAGTGCCATCAGCAGCCTAATAACAGAAAAATAGATAAAATTGATACAGGATAATGAGACTAATCATAGCATGAAAGTTTACAAGACACTATTAGAATTTTTCTTATTACATAAACCAACGTTTTTTTCTAAGTTCTGCCTTCTTAATAGTCATTAAAAGGTCCCTACAGCAGGTTCATAAACACTTTTTATTATGTAATAGAAGGCCTTCTTTGAGCTTATTTTCATCTTTTCAGCATTTTTTACAAAAGACATCAGGTGAGAGCTCCTCTGAGATCTTGTGTTTTGAATGCTTCCAACTCTAGTATTCACTTTGTTATTATTGTTGTTTAGAACGTAGTATTTATTGAGAAGACAGAAAAGTTCCTACAGTGGGAGGGGGCCCGAGAGGGCTGACGCAGTATCCATTTTTAATATAGCATACTTTTAGATAAAGATGAGCAAATTGAACTTTTGTTTTCTATTTCTTAAATATGGAGATAATAATACATGTTTACAGCACACAATGTAAATCTTTAATTCAAGCTTTTGCCTTCTAGATAACAACTCATTGTTGCTTGAGAACACTTATTTACTTTTAAAGGTCACGTCACCTTCAAAATGGTCCAAAATTGTACTTCCTATTACATTCTGACAGGTTCCACACTTACACATATTTGTTCTACTTTGACAAAGACAATCCACATTCCATATTTAATTAATGTAAATGAGTAGGAAGGGGGATTAAAAAAGAAGGAAGTAATATCAAGAGACACTTATTTTAATTATTTTATTAAAAAGCATGAATAATTTGTTAATTGTACTTAAAATGCTACAAAAACATTTTGTAAGCACATGTTGTGCCTAGACAGTTGGCATCTTACTTTACTACCCTATTTCAAATCACTAACTTTGTTTATTCAGGAATTATATAAAACTAAAATAATTTAAAGTATTAGGCTATATGAAGGATTAGGTTCTCAAATCCCAAGTGCACTGCATGTATTTGTATAATAAAATTGCCAACTTTTAGAAAACACAGTAGGAATTCCCAAGTCTTATACAGTACTAGTCAAGTTAGAATTATGGACATTGATCAAATTAACATCAAACTCATAAATGGACAAAAAAATACCTTCTATTAGTTATTCTAAAGGTGGTAAGTTACCTCTAATAGAAGATAATGCAGTGCGTTGAACATTTTTAAGTCAATAGATTTAATCATTATCGCAATTGTAATAATAATGCCTTTTCATATATTTATAGAACTTTCAAAGACTTCCAAAACTTTTTTCGTATTACCTTATTTGATCATTGAAACAACTCTATAAAGCAGACAGATTTTATGATTTCTATTTTTACAGATTATATAAGGAGGCTTTTGAAATTTGATGATAAGTTTCACCTGACCTGATTTTCCCAGGATCATACAGATAGTAAATTAAAGCTAGAACTGGAGCTCAGAGTTTTAAAGCAATATATTTCACTACAAATTATATGTACTAGATGTTTAAAGGTCTAATGTTTTATCTATTTTATCCAGCAGATCTTTTTTTTTTTCCCTTGCAATAAATTTTCTCAAAATAAAGGAAACAAATGTTTAAACTTCAAGTTCCACTTTGGTCGGTTCTTGATCCAAACCTAGTAGAAAAGAAGAGTAATTAAAAGCTCTGTTTTTTCCAAGATAGGTTTTGATTTTTACCTGCTGTTTTTGTTTCTGTTGTTAACAGTATCTTCGTTCTCTCTGAAAAGTGTTTCATTTTCGATGGAAAATTATATGGTTATCTTACTAACATTGGAAACCATTTTTACTCTAGTGGAAGAATATGAATTTAATATTAATGCCTGAAAGCCAATAGCTAGTGTACTCAAAGTAGAAGCTGGATATTTATCTTTCCATAAAACTTAAGCCTTTCCCCCATGTTCATGGTACTTCTACATTCATATTGTAATTTCACTTCTCTCTCCAGAATCTTGTTTGACTTTGAGACTGATCACTGTAACAAATTATTTGCTCTTTGATCCTAAATTTTACCTTGCCTAATAGCCCAATCCTCACATATCCAGTGCTTGCTAGCAAGAAGCAATTTCAATAGCCTTCTTATTGTCCTCGTATATGCTAATATCTTTTCAGTATCAATCTAGGTTCACAGTACTCTCATTCTTATGTTTCTAAAATGACAAGTTAAATGACCCTCCTGATAGATATATTGATGTTTCTAAATTGTTTTCATAATAAATTATCAAAAGCCTTGATGATTCCATCTCTGCCTCCCTTTCAAGTTTATCTTTTATTGATTTTATCTCCACTTTCATTCTATCTTCTTTTTCTCACCATGTATTTATTCTTAACAATAACTGAGCAAAGTGGAAATTATTATCCCTATTTTATGGATGAGGACTTTTAAAGTAGTTAAGTATCTTATTTAGGCTAAAAACAAAACCAAACCATAAACAAGCACATGACATCCTCATAGTTAATATAGCAGAAATTTGAACCCTTTTCTCTCTGACTTCAAAGCCTCAACTTTGTCCAGTAGACCTTGCTTTATATATTACTTCTAAAAAAACCACCATTGATAAAATAACCAATCTGTAAGTAAAATTCTTCCATTTACACAGGTATTATTGCATGCATAGAATTCATCATGCCAAATATCTGATTTGTGTTCTAAATGCGTGAATGTAGAAAAGAATTTTTTTTTTTTTTGGAGTTGGAGTCTCACTCGGTCACCCAGACTGGAGTGCAGTGGCCGCTCCCAGGCACCGCAGCCTCGCCTGCTGGGCTCCGGCAATCCTTCCGCCTCAGCCTTCCGAGTAGCCGGAATTACAGGCGTGCACTACCACGCCCGGTTGATTTTTTTGATTTATTGTAGAGATGAGGTCTCACTGCCCAGGCGGGTCTCGAACCCACAGGGTTAGGCAATCCGCACACCTCAGCCTCCCAAAGGCGTGGGTTTACAGGCTGAGCCACCGAGCCCGGCCTGTTACAACTTTTGAGTCCTTAGTTGACTCCTTATCAATAGGGCTTTTATTTTCAATTCTGCTCTTTGGTCTTTTTTTGTGTTCTTATATCAGTTAGGACCATCTTAAAATCTACTGATTTAAAAATGTTTGCTGCAAATTTATAATAATTGAAAAAACATCACAGAAAATGCTCAGAATCTCTAACTTAAGCATTCAAAATTAATTGTTCCAAAATATTCATTGAGGAAAGACAGAACATTAAACCTTGTGACTTTTGTGTTGTTAAATGCCCTTTCCACAGAAACTGATTTGTTGCTTATTTACTGAAAGCTTATTTTTCAGTGCCAGGCAGTCACATACTTATTGCTTGTATTCACTACCATCAGACAATTATCAGACTGGCTAAAGGGCAGTTTGGGGTTATTTGTTGTGTTATCTGCCTGTGGCCAAAGTAGCAACTGAAATTTCAGCTAACCCCATCTGGAAAGTTGAATTATATAGCACCTTTGATGAATCTGCAAATTATTTTCAAAATGCCAACGGTCACATTATATGTTGCAAATACGTTTTTCATTGATAAAATATACATTCATGTAACAGAAGATTTTAAGTGTATTCTCATATGAAATATTTGATCAAAGAATTTTGCACCAGTATGACTTTGAGAAGAGGTGAGAAAACTATTTTTAAAAGACATTCTTTTAAACTAAAAAATGATTTTCTGACAAGCTTTGAGGATGAATATATTACTGATACTTTCTTTGTATGCATGACCTTTTTACTTAAGAAGTTGTATTGCTTAGTATCTGGAGGACTATTTTCCTATTTAAACTGGTGGGAATAAGTTCTATTCAGTGTTAAAACTGTTTGAAAAGTGTAAGAAATGTTGTTAAATGTGTCAGTAATGACTAAGAAAACTTTTTAAAACAAAACAATTTTGTCATGACAGAGAAATCCTCTTCATCGAGGCATGTTTTATTATCTAAAGATATTGGTTTTATTACTAACAAAAGATCTAACAAATTTTGCAAAACTGAATAAAAAGTATCTTTATATTGAGTTTATTTTATTGCTTGATAACCAAGTTATACTATATGTTTTACCTCTCTTCTGAGAGTACTCCCTCCCTTGCATATGCTTTTAAAGGTATGGCTTATTTTCCTATAGTCAATCAATATGTCTCAGATCAGAATAAAAAGTTACTGTCCTCCTTATCTTTTTATTCTACATTGCATTTTCCTTTTCAGTCCACTGGTTTCTATCTCACCTGAGAATTTACTTATATTTATAGTTATAGTTATACTCATACTTATATTTATATTTATATTCATATTTATGTATACAGTTATCCTTTGGTATCTATGAAAGATTAGGAGTTTGGTTCCAAGTTCACCCACGAATATAAAATTTTGTAAATGCTCAAGTCCTTTATATACAATTATTTATATACTGTGCTGTTTTTTTAATGTACTCTTTTATTTTTGTGTTGATTTGTAATATTTTAAAACTATGTTTGATCCACAGATGTTTGAATCTGCAGATGTAGAATCCTTAGATATGAAGGGCTAACTGTGTATGTGTGTTCATAGTTTTGCTTATTTGTGGCACATGACTTTTCAGTATACCAAACTCTCCTATTTCCTATCTCTGTCAGCTGCAAACCTTTCATTAACTTGCCTTCATTTATGAAATGCATTGTCACTATGTTGTCTTTCTCCCTACCATATTTTGTAAGCATCATTGAGGATGAATTTAATGTCTATATGAGCATCACACTTACATTTACCTTACATCAACCAGCCTCTTTTGTAATAACACCCTGGATTTTGTCATTACCTACCTTTGTTTTCACTTATAAGAGTGTCGATTCAAGCATTCTACTCTTTTACCATAATATATTTTCAGTAAACTATGTTTTGCATCTACTTTTGAAATTTTTAAATTTTATAGTTCCTCTAGTACATAGAGATACCATACCATCTCTGTTTCCTTAGATGCATGAACAGTAGGTAGTATCATTCACTGCTCCTCCACGATTTTATTATTTTCAGATAATGATGTTTTTCACTCACTTTCACTCCTTGAAATTTTTAACTTATAGCTCATTATTAATGTCTTTTTACATTACCTTCACCAAAATATTTCATGACTTCAGTATCAATTCAGATGATGCTACAACACTGTGGCCTCTTGGTTTATCTAATTTCCAATTATCTTTCCTTCCATATCACTTCACCCATCTATTTTCATTCTTATGCTAGACCTAGTTATTACCAGTAATGGGTGCCTTCCAAAACCTCATTTTCAATAACCTATCTCTCTCTCGCTCGCTCTCTCTCTCTGTCTATCTCCCTCCCCCCACAAAACAAACTCCTGATTCTCTAATTTATTTCTTCTAGAATCTCCACCAGAATAATTTTTCCACCCTATTGTGACCACGAATTTTCCAATCCAATAAGTTTTTCACTGCCTAAGATCCCCACATAACCTTTCTTTATTAGCCTGTTTTTGTTATAATCACGCTCTTAAATATACACTCAAATGTCTTGCCTTTCCTTCCAGTTCTACTTGCCTGAAAATAGTGCAACTATGATTATAGTAAAATTTGCACTGATTCCACATATATGTCAAAGCCAATGAACATGGTTACATGTTAAATGACTTTCAGCGATACTCAAAAATTCTACTCAGTAAGGGGAACTTACTTAATCAACACTCTTTTTTTTTTTTTTT